>NC_089323.1:20723207-20815707 GCF_036669915.1 Pocillopora verrucosa | reverse complement strand
TTGAACGCTTTTTGTCTTTTTAGAATCATTGACTTCAGCTTATGGTCAATCCAAGGAGCGTCCGCACTACAGGTGCGAATTTCTTTCTCAGGCATCAGAATATCAAGCCCTGTATGTACAGCAGTGTGGAAAATCTCCCACTTTTCCTGGCAACTATCCGTAGGAGCGAACAATAAAGGCCAATCAATAGAGGTTAGATATCTCCCCAAGGCAGCCTTGTTACTCTCACGTAAGTCACGCCTTTTAACAACGTGCTTTCTGTTTACATCACGTTTACCATCTTTTGGCGACACAACAACAGCGTTGTGATCCGACAACCCGAATGGAGGGTAGGCTTGTGGCGGATTATAGTATTCTTGCATGTTAGTGAGCACCAAGTCTAATATGGCATCCTTCCGGGTCTGAACTTGAACTATTTGCTGGAGACGAAAGTGATTCAGCAAGCCCTTAATATCCAAGCGGTTGAAATCCCCTGTGACGACCAATCCACAGTTGGGATATCGCGTCTCCGCTAGGACGAGGGACTGGAACAAATGCTCCCGGATAGATGTCCCATCGGCCTTGGGGGGGTGATAGATCACTGCCGCGATTATGCAGGAAAACCCCCGGGGGAGGCGGTTTGGTCTTAGATGGAGCCACAATGTCTCATGATTATCACAGCACTTTAAATCGTTCAGTTGTTTATATTTGCACCGTTTTTCTTGAATATAGACACACACACCACCGTGTTCTAGTGTCTTCCTGTCCTCACGCACAATAGCAAACCCGGGGATGTCAACAACGGTGTCCAACACAGAGTCCTTTAGCCAGGTTTCCGTAACGAACGCAAGGTTGATATGATTACGAGTGATAAACTCGCTAACTTCATCCATTTTGGGGGCTAAAGACATGACATTCGCTAACATGATCTTAGGAACTTTGGGTGACCATTCAGTACTGGCTGCTCTGTTTTCCTTGGTGCAATCTATAACAATGCAGTTGTTTAGATTGCTACGTGGAAAGGTGTCATTTTGAATATTTAATATGTTCGCCAGTTGGTTATGTAAATAAGGTTTCCTGTGAAGGATTAAGTTCTTGGCAAAGAAACACCCATTAAAGTTCGGAAATTGCTGAATCTTGCGTGCTCCATTCCCCATGCAAATCCCAATCTGCCTTTGTTTGCGCTGTCCTGCTCTTGTCCCTCGACGTGTAGGTCTTTGCCGTGTTATTCCCAGATCAGATATGTTGCGCCATAACTCACAACCGAGCGACTTCTTCGTCGTTGAAGATAAAATGGCATTCAGTGCCGCTCTTGAATAAAATATCGCCATGTAACTAGAGGCCAATATTATAAAAATCTACTTGTGATTAAAATAGTGCTCTTTGTCGTTTCGAGGAAGTTATTTTGAAGAAAGTTCGCTTAGAATCACGGAGCAGGAAATAAGATAAGATGTCAGATGCATGATAGAGTCTGAATCTGATGAGGCAGAGGTGTGGGACTCAATGTGAAACATAACTCAGTTTTTTTTCTTTAATTTTTATTAAACTGCACACTTTTTTGTTGTCATTCTCAGACAGATGAGCATAATATTGCATTAGGATTGTGTTATTCAAGTTCTGAGAGTATTCAAGAAGCAGTGAAAACCAAGAAAGGGGTGTATTTTTCAAGAAAAAGAGGGTTATGGAGGAAAGGGGAAACATCTGGAAACCAACAGGTAAATTCTTGAGTATGAAAAAAAAATAATGTTTAAGTCTGAGTTGGTGAAGAAAGCAAGCTCTCACCCTTAAAGTCTACTTTTTGGATTTTGGAAAAAGCAAACTTCGGAGCTAACTCTCTTTTTCTAACACAAAGAATCTTTGTCTTGTCTGAGCTTAAGGATTGAATTTTTCAAATAAAATTTTGTTTGCAGGATTTATTGCAAATTCATTTAGACTGTGATTGTGATACCCTGAAGTTTGTTGTACGTCAGCTTGGACAAGGATTCTGCCACCTTAACACATGGACTTGCTTTGGAGATAACAATGGTTTACCTTTACTGATGAATACATTAAAGTCCCGCAAAGAGTCAGCTCCTCCAGGATCCTACACAAGTCGCTTGTACAATGACAGTAAACTGCTGCATGCCAAGATCCGTGAAGAGGCAGAGGAATTGTGTGAATCTGAAACAAAAGAGGAGATTACTTGGGAAGCAGCTGATGTTTTGTATTTCACACTAGTGAAATGTGCCAAGGCAGGTGAGTAAAAGCTGTGTTTAGGGAAGGGGAAGATGAGTGACAATGATTGTCTGCTGGGTACATTTTTATGGATTGTCAATGTCAGAGAGAAACAGATATCTGGAGGGGGGGCAGGGAGACAGTTTTAAGACATTGGGGGAATTGCTGGTTTAAGAGAGGGAAATCTACCCATGAAGTAAAGAAACTATTATGATAATAGTAATGATGATGATAAAAGTGTTGAGCAAAGCAATGACTTATTTTAGATTTTTGTATTTGTTTGAAATAGAAAATCAGATTTTGTTGTTACATTCCTTTTTCTTAGGAGTTTCTCTGAGTGATATTGAAAAAGTTCTGGATCAAAGGTCACTCAAGGTTAGACGACGTCCTGGTAATGCAAAACCTGGCAAATTGTCTCCCTGTAATGACCATTCTATAACCAAGACAAAAGTACATGCTCCTGCCCAAGCTAACTCATCTACAGTCAGTGCACAAAACTCTGTTTTAAGAAGCTTTGATTTTGAGCTTCTTAGTGATAAGGAATTACAAGATCTTTGTAAACGTCCTGCAGTGGTTGACAAAGAGAAACTAGAAGCTATTGTGGGACCGATTTTGACCAATGTGCGAACTTATGGAGACAAGGCTTTGCTGGAATTAACAGAAAGGTTTGATAAAGCTAAGCTGAGTAGCCCTGTGATCAACATGTCTGCCACAGATGAACCAGTTCTTGATAAGGAGGTCAAAGATGCAATTGATTTGGCTTACAACAACATCTACAAATTCCATAAGGCACAACTTGACCTGGAGCCTCTTGTGGTAGAAACATGCAAGGGTGTGGTGTGCTCTCGACATGTTCGACCCATCGAAAGAGTGAGTAAACACTTCAAAATTCCATCTTGTGGTTAAATTAGCTGGTATGGTGTGCTCATGGTATTTATAGCAGTTCAGCATTGCTGAATGAACAATAAATCAATTGTATTCCATCTGATATCAGTCAAGGGGATCTTGTTTTTCTGGAAGTTCTTTCCTCTTATTTCAACTCAAACAGAAGTCTTCTTCAATTTGTTTTTGATTTATTTGGAGGTCTGTTAAGGGTCATGCACTGCCAATCCCTTCATAGTTTGCTGGTTAACAGCTCTTGTTTGAAATTTGTTTGTTGCAGGTTGGCTTGTATGTTCCTGGTGGTAGTGCTGTTTTGCCATCAACTGCTCTTATGCTGGGTATTCCAGCCCAGGTAGCAGGGTGCAAAGAGGTTATTCTGGCCACCCCACCCAAGCAGGATGGTTCAGTTTCTCTTGAAATCCTTTACATTGCAAAGAAAGTTGGCATCTCCAAAATATTACTAGCAGGTACTGAAATTATTGGTCATGGAAAGAAAACAGTATCAGAGGTTGAATTTGATCAGGTGTTTGTGTTATCCCATTGTTGAATGCAATAAACCTGAATGCTTCAGGTTCATTGAGATTCTTAATTTTTTTGAGGAAAAAATTGAACCTTTGAATTTTACTCTTTTTTTTAAGTAATTGAGCTCAGCACCAAAGGATTTTTATTTTTGAGTCAGGTGGGGCTCAAGCGGTGGCAGCAATGGCTTATGGAACAGAAAGTGTTCCTAAAGTGGACAAACTGTGTGGTCCAGGGAACTCATTTGTAACTATGGCCAAAATGTTGGTGCAAAATGATAGCTCAGCTTCTGTCAGTATTGATATGCCTGCAGGACCATCAGAAGTTATGGTGTGTAAAATCAATATTAGTTACTTAATAACTCTAAGTGAAAAAGAATCTATTGGAGTTCTGTTATCTTGAATCTGAAAAAGGATATGTCAGATATATTAAATATATCTATAAACTAAAGCCTAACCCTAAGGCCCAGAGGCTGGTCACTGTTTCTTAGGGACCCAAGCAGGGCTTTTCAATGGTGTCATACACTGCCATCATGAATGTAGAAGCACACCGTAATCCTTTTTTGTTCAACTACACTTATAATATATACTCTTAATATTAACTAGTTTCTCATTTGGGTAGCAGTGATGGGGGTTGGTGTGCATGTCACACCCACAGTAGATCTCTACCCCCATCCTTGGGTGCAAAACACTCAGTATCTTGTCTTTCTCTGGTGCCATTAGTAATGGTACAATCATTATATCACTTTATTTTGTATCCTGGGTACTCCATGCATCTTTGCTTCAGTTTTTTATATATCTTTCTTGTTCTTCTGTAATCAACAGGTCATTGCTGATGCAATTGCAGATCCCTCATTTGTGGCAGCTGATCTGTTGTCCCAGGCAGAGCATGGAACAGACAGTCAAGTGGTGTTGGTAGCTGTTAATTTGAGTGATAACCAGCTTGCCATGATTCAGGTGACAGATTATATTTTTATTTTTACCTGATAAGTTTGAGTATTCAGATTATTTGTTTGCTAGATAATGTATGGATATTTTAGGGAGACGTTACATGTAAATCACTTTTTCTAGTTCAAGGGTTAATTTGCCCTTAGGTGGTTATTAAGTGAAAGAGCAAAACATGGATTTGTTTTGGCAAAAAAAATGTAGTCTTCATAAGATATTTAATTGGTGCCTCATTAATATATAGTTTATTTTTTCATAATTTTTTAGAGTCAAGTGGATGCTCAAGCAAAGAAACTGCCTCGGGAAAAAATTGTCAGAGAGTCTCTCTCAAAGAGTTTTGTAATAAAAGTGTCAAATATGAGTCAGGCTCTGTGCTTCAGTAACAAATATGCTCCAGAACATCTCATCATTAACACAAAGGTTTGCTAACGGGCAAGATACTTTGAATGTTGTTCCAAGTGTGTGAGCCCACCAGTTGTACAAACATACCGTGGTATAAGATTTAATCATGGAGAACTGCTTTGAAGCTTAGAGTTGCAAACATATTAAAAGGCATAATAAGAGGCGTAAGGGCTTCTTCCTGTCCTGTGTGACTCATGTGCCTTGTATGTTTAAATCTAACTTAACCCTCTACACCCTAAAATTAGTATGCATATTCTCCAAACTCTTCTCTATACATTTCCTGTAATATAGTAAGGAGAGTTTGCCTGACAATTGGGAGCTTCTTGAGTTTGCAATCATTTCCTTCATTCTGTTTCATTTTCTGACACTGTTGGGAGAAATTAGATCCTTATTACTCTTGTGGGGTAAAGGGTTAACAGGCAATAAGAGAAGTTTGAAGAAGCTTATATCATATAGAGGAGGGGAAAAAATTAAATTAACAATCACAACCTTGCTGAAATAATTTTTTTCCCTTTAAATTGTTTTAATATCATATAATTTGTTTGCTTTCTAGAATGCTGAAGATTCTTTAAAAGATATACAGAATGCAGGGTCTGTATTTCTTGGGCCATATTCTTCAGAGAGTTGTGGAGACTATGCAAGTGGTACAAACCACACCCTTCCAACATATGGCTATGCACGCATGTACAGTGGTGTATCAACAGCATCATTCCAGAAACACATCACAGCCCAGCATGTAACAGAGGAGGGTTTGGCTAACATTGGACCAGCAGTGGCAACACTTGCCGCTGTGGAGAAACTTGATGCTCACCGTAATGCAATTTTGATCAGGCAGAAACAGTTAAATGTCTGATTGTAGAAATTTATAGTGCCATTTGAGAGTGTCAGTATGAACTGTTACTTTTATAATCTAAATAAAATCAATAAAATAAGATAAGTATTTTCCTAGGAGTTCAAGGCTTATTAAGCTTTATAAACCATTGAGGAACATTTGTTAGAATAGAGTGTTATGGTCTACAGCTAATTGTACATGTCAGTTAGAGTTGAAAATTCTAACCTTTAAAGAGAAACATATGACATAATGAACATGTTATTTAAGGAGGCATATTTATTTGTAGGAGTTAACAAACAGTGTGGCCAAATCTTTGTTTTCCACCCATGGAAGGTATTCTGTCTTCCCTACATGGTAATGACATTTGCTTGTTCAAGGCAATTTGTTTGGGGGGATGACTGAAAGAGGGGGCTAAGTTGCAGAAACCCCGGTACTTACCCACTCATTTGTGTGTATTCACTTACCACTAGCTCAGTAGAGGCAACATTGGTTTAAGTTGTTCAGAGAGCTGAAATGAAATGTTAGTCATCACCAAATGAATAAAGGGGGTACATTCTAAACAAACTGTGGTGTTGCATCACTGGGGGCATTCAAGATAATTTGGTTTTATCAGCTGAGATGATAAAGTAACTGGCCACTATAGAAGGTTTTTCAAGCTGACACCTGCAATTTTTATAATCAACCTGGTTGATGTGATCATCACTAGTCTGAATCATGATAGGTACCTTTTTGCAAAAGTCTTCCCACCTTGCAATTTATTGATTGTTTTTCAATTTGGTACAACACTATATAAGGGTTACAGCAATAAAGAAACTTCCATTGTTTTGGTGTCATGTGGTGCCACATCCTTTAATATTTCCGCTCTCTAAAGTGGTGTTTGCCAGTAGTGAATAAAGAGTTCTGATCCATCAATAAACTTGCTTGGCTCTGTTCTGTTCATTGGTTGAACAAAGTAACATTGAGTAAGACTTACAAGGTATACAGAAATAAGTTATCACACATCAGACATCTTATAATGCAGATTTTATTTGCAGACTTTTCTTGCCACTATACACAACTCTGCTAAGTTATAAGTTACCACTGGCAAAAGATCCAACTATTCATTTAACAATGTTACTTAGCAGTGGACATTGAAATTGTGTTAACAAGTGTAGCATCTTCAAGATGTTTATACTGTATCTACTGCATTGTTGTCTTTTTGTGATGTCAAAAATTACCTTTAAAAAAGGACCCAACAGCTTTGAGCGAGACAAAAGACTAAAGTTCTGCTTAGAAAACAATAGCACAATAACTTTGCTCTGTTGTAAATATGGAGCCCCAGTAAGTTATAAAACCCCAAATTACTTTTACAGCTCTCCTTGGATGGACTTATGGGAGTCTTTATCACCCAGCCACAAGCCCCAGTCTCCACACTTTTGTAACAGTGGAGTAAAGATAGAGGAGGGAATGGTGGGGAGAGGAGTACAAGGGGGTGACAATGACTGGCCCAAAAGTTTCATTAACCACTAAACAGTTAAAGAAAGCAACAAGCATCAGTCTGATGTTTTTCTGGGTTACTGGTAGTTTCAAATTTGCATGTGAGTTTCTTAACATTCTGTTCATTTACTCTGATTTAGTCAACTGAGTTGATAATGTAAATTGGCTGCTGTGGAGAGGCCCTAAAGCTGAAGTTTCAAAATTAATGTTAATCCTTTAGCTTAAATTTTATTATAAAGCAAATGCAATGCACAAACCCATTCCAACTGAATGACAGCTAAGTAAAGAACAGGTGTTACACTTACTGGTTCACAGACCAGTTTAAAATACTACTGCTTCTTTAAAAAAAAGGGTTACTTTTCTTTTTTCAAGTACATACATTGAAACTTGACAACTTGTTGGTAACATTGTGAAGACAAGAATTCTGTAAAAATATTCAACATCACTCTAACAAAGATTAAAATGGAATACATTATTTTGTTCAATTGGATTTTTCCAGAAGACAAATGGGATTCTTGTGAACCAATTCAAGGTCCACTTTGTGTCCTATTAAATCCCGAATGTTTGAAATCTTGTATTTGATCATGGTTGGCCTGCAGTGAATGTAAATCAAAAATAAAGAGCAATCAGCCAACATTGGATAAACCTTTTCACTCAAAATTTATACAAAAAACCTAACAAATTGATATAAATTGTGTAACACTACACAATGATATAAACATCCACCACAAGTACACAATACAACTAATGAAATGTACAAACAGTCAAAGGGGTGAAAGGTAATTAACACTTAAACGCAATACAGATGGGAAACAACATGACAATAAGTTTAATAACAGATAACACTCACTGAACACTTACCTTTCCAAGGAAAGTCCCCAAGCAATAACAGACACATCTTTTGGTAAGCCCATTGGGAGTAACATTTCAGGTCTGAAAACCCCTGAATTGCCAACTTCAACCCACTTCTTGAGGCCTGAAAATTTTAAAATCTTTGATTGTAACATACAGTAAATAAATCATGTAAACCTTCATAACCACACAAACAATACTGACTATGGAAAGTGTTTTTCAGGCAAGAAAAATGAGTGTAAATGAATGAAGTCAACTACCTAGAGTGCTCCAGAAGATTGGTTCTAGTCAGCTAATTTAGCTCTAGTTGTCTATAAATGAAATCTGATGAAGCAGAATTTTTATTTAATGAGTACCTTCATGATAACTGAAAACTTCCATGCTTGGTTCTGTGTAAGGATTGTATGCTGGCTTGAATCTTAACTTTGTAATTCCTGTGGAATTGGAAAAAATAATTGATATATGGACTGTAGTTCTTCTGCTTCATACAGTAAATCCCCTTTTACCAATGTGACAAAAATACCAAAAGTGGTACTTAAAACTAACCTAGCTTCTTGAAAAACTCATAGAGCACTCCAATCAAATCCCCAAGAGTCAAGTTGTAATCTGCAACGACACCTTCAATCTGATGAAACTCTGCTAAATGAGTAGCATCTAGGGTCTCATTCCGGAACACTCGATCTATTGAAAAATACTTGGCTGGTGTGAATTTTTCCTGCAAGTAAACCATAGTTCAGTTGACTTCTACATTTAATTCATCAACATTGAAAAGTGAAAAAACAAGTTAGAGTTAATAATATTCAAACAAGTAAAATCAAAGATCTTTGTGCTCCATCAACCAGGCTAAATACATTAAAACAATTTTTAAATTAGCTAAAACTATTGCTGAGAACCTGTTGAGCCAGTTTGTACAGCATCCTTGCACTAACAGCAGTTGTATGAGTTCTGAGAATGTTCTTTTTGGCTTCTTCAAGTTTCCATTCATATTTATATCTGAAAAATCAATCACATTTATCAAGTGTTAATCACCCCCAGAAACTGAAAGCCATTCAAGTAAATATAGTTGTCATTCTTCCAATCAAAGCTGTAGCTTTTCCAGTACCCTTACTACTGCATTTCTGAGTAGCGCATCTATCTCTGGTTGACTTCAAAGCCAAGGAAATGTTTGTTAAATTGCAAAGTATAAATTGAATTGTGTAAAAAATAAGTTACAAAATTAGTTCTTACCCCTGTGATCCATGTCCTCCAGATTCATGCATGATTTTCACTTTTTCAATATAGGACTCAGGCATTTCCTTGAGCTTAGCATACTTTGGTTCTAAAAGCAGAAGAAAATATTAGAAGAACTGAATTGACAATTTATTAACCAATGCAACATTCAGTAGTCACTAACCTGCCATGAAAAAGGTGTCATGTGCATCACGGGCTGGATGTTGTTGAGGCTGGAACAATGAATCAAAATTCCAGAAGGAGCTCTCTACAAAGTTGTTTGTAGGCATCTCAGTAAACCTTAAAAAAGATCAACCACTCCTCAGTAATTTGCAGTCTTCATCTTCTTCACTACAACTGAACTGACCTCAGAGTATAAAGGGATTAACAGCATAAAGGAATCAGTTTTGAAACTTCTCTACTGACCCCATTTCTAAGAAGATTTGTCTGAACTGTGCTCTAACTTTCATCAAAGGATGAAGATGTCCTGATGTTGGTGTGATTCCTTGTGCATCAAAATTGTATGGCTTGAATTGCTTCTCTTTCCAAGAACCACTAAATGTAAACATGGATAAAATATTCACAATTCACCTGATAAAAAATAAAAATGCATTGCTGTGACATATTGATAAATAACTTGTTATCTGAAGTCACAATAGAGAATAAATTTCATTGAATTTTATTTCAATCTTTAGTAAAATTTTTCTTGTCTACTTTAATAGTAAAACAATGATACTTTACATAATATTCAAGAAATCAACCTTGCAAGCATGTCTGCTGTTAAATCAGCTTCTAGTTTTGTTGGTGATGTGGTAAATTCAGTGCCTTTGGTCACATAAAAGCTCTTGATGACCCTGAAAAAACAATGAAAATTGCTTAAAATGTAATTGGAAACTTATTCAATTGAATACCCCTGTGTTTATGTATGAATTAAAGCTGACACTCTCGGTGGAGTGTACTTTCACCTGGTATAAGTGTCTTTTGTGTTTCATTGATCCTAACCAAATGCAAACAAACTGTACATGACTTGTAGGTAATCTACAGGCCAAAGTACTTGGAAAGTCAACAGCCCTGAGAAGGTAATGTCCTTTACCTAAGCTGGGCAGAATCTTTCACTATTTGCACTTACTGTGTCTTAATGAGCTTCCTTTTCTTGAATTCTTTCATCTTTGCATCAGGGATGTCTGAAAGCTGCTGATCTCTGATTTTTATAAGTGCAAGTTGGACATCATCTTTTACATCCTCAGCCTTCAATAACATATTTTGAAAGATTAAATGGAGAAAGAAAGCCCAAAAATAATTAAAATTAGTTTTCCTGTATCTGCAAAAGCTATTTTACTTATCCTTTCTGCTCACAGTTTGAGGACACAAGCATAACCTCTACTATGTTTAGATTTAACATCTATATACAGATTCAGATGAAATACAGATGGAATGATCCTTGTACAGTGCTGATTCAAGGTGTACTTTATGAAAGTGAAGAACAAGATAAGTCTTAAGTGTTTCAAGTATTTCATTCTCACCTTCCTCATTACCCTAGGTCCTCCCTCTGCATTCTTGTTTAACAGAAGCCATCCAGCTGACATAGCTTTACTAAAACCAACATTGGCATGTGGGCCGAGTTTCTGTCAACACAAAATGATAAACAACAATGACATTATGGAAGTGATATTGTGAGTTTCTTGGGAAGAGGATTCAGCCTTGTATAATGATGAAATGATAGTATTTAGGACATTTATCTGTCCTCATATGCCTCACTTCCTGTAAGTACCTTACAGGCATATTCAGAAATGACACATGAAAATAGAGGCAGCCTTCTACCACAGCTAACTTCAGTTTTGGTATAATTAATCATGGAGGCCATCCCAACCCTGTCAAAAGGAATTTGGAGCCTCCCATCCATCCTGCTCTTTAGAATCCATGTGGAGTTTCATCAAAACAAAGGAAGTAAAGAGAGTTTCCTTCATTCGGTGCACACAAAATAAAAAGAGATCAAATAACTGCCACACAAAAATCTATTTCATAGAATACCTTTACTTCCGCTTGAGGTAATCCCTCTGGTGGAACAGCTTTAAACACCAGAAACTCATGGCTACCTTTCTCTACCACTTCACTTCCTTCGTCCGTCAGTACCCAGCCTTCGGCTTGTCGTTGTTCAACATTTATCACCTATAAAATCACCCGGAAAAACACCATTTACTGATATCTTTCTCATTAAATTACCGATAAAATATCCCCATTGCACAAGGAACACACTTACATCCCCGAGAGCATGGATGCTCTTCACACTTCCAACAATAGATTGATGATCTTTCCCGAGTTCTTTAGCAAATTCGAAAGTCTCGATACTCCCTCTCTCTTCTACACCTTCTAATACCAGTCTCTCCAAGGACTGAGTACCCATTATTCCGAAGAGAAGAGTTTTCAAAGCAACAATAAAGCCCACTCTTTTTCAGAAAATTTCATCAGAAAATACTGACTGCGTTATACGAAGTACAAAATCCTTGAAATATCGCGCCGCTGGATAAGTTATCAATGAATTGTAAGGGCCCGCAATTTCCTAGCTAGCAGTTTCATTTCAGAGGATAGGACCGTCATGTATGATGAGATCAGATAATAGAAAGAGGTAATGGCGCTAATGTTATTGTTTGATCTCATAAATTTTCGCTTTCACGCTCGAGGAACAATAGTGGAAGGTGTTGGAGATGAAGTGTTAATTGGTTTGGCGTCGACTCTTGGGCTCATAGCGCTAGTTAGTATTCTGTACAACACCCAAGGACAAAGAAACATTCATCCCTTACAAGAAGAGCATGTGCGTGTAGTGCGTGACAGACTGGGAGTCCGACGAGAAGGAAGTGATACAGGAGCGAATGATGATCCAGTTCTGCCTGATTCGCCACCTGTTACTTATTCTACTGATAGACGGTGCCCTGTTTGTCTTACAGACACGAAATTCTGTACCACTACCAATTGTGGACATGTCTTTTGTGGTATGTCTCTCTTTGAATTCCCTTACATATATGTCCGATTATATTATCACGGTAACATCATCGTTTGACAGATATAATTGAGGATTTTGTTCGGTTTGTTTTTCTCTTCCTGCGCTTTACTATAACGCTCGAAGTAAAAACACAAAAATGCCAGGACTTCTTATGTGTAGTTATCAAGTTTCCATGTGCTCATCCTTCTTTTCTGGCTAATATTTTGACAGTCTCGATATATTTGTTTTCTTAGCCCCATGTATAATAACATACTGGAGGTATGGAAGGTGGCTTGGTGCTATCAACTGTCCTGTGTGCAGACAACAGGTGAGGGCTTCATCATTGTCAGACAGTCAGTCAGCACTCATTGATTCAGTCAGTCATTCAGTCTGTGAGACAGTCAGAAAGTCATTTACTTCCTTGGTGAACTAATCTTTTAGTCAGATAGGTCAGTTGATTGGTTGATATATAGGTCAGTTTGTTGGAAATATAGTTTTGAGTTACAAGAACACAGCTCAGTCATGGCACTATTACACTTGATTATTACTGCTCACTTAAACCCAGTCCTTATGTCTAAGGAGTGGAGCTTAGGCTCATTTCCTAAACAATGGCTGGTTTTCAAAATTATCTTACCAAGGAGGAAAACATGAATGCAAAATCTGTTACACCTGAGTTTAAGTTTAATTCTTGTCTTTTCACAGGTCACTATTCTATTTTCAAATTTTTCTGAGGAGGACAGAGCATTACCAGAAGCAGTACAACATAGACATGATATGAATGAGTACAATCGTAGATATTCAGGAATACCAAGACCTGTAAGTAACCCCTCTTGTGTTTCAACAGTATGTACAAATTTTTTTTGTAAATTACATGATCAAGCATAATGTATACTCTCAATATTATTTATCGTTTATTATTTTCATCTTCCAAAATTAGGACAAGCATTTTAATATTTAAGTTCTGACTTGCCTCTCATAATGCAGCCTCACAAAGATAACTGTGCATGAGTTCAATTTTTGGTTTTGTCTAAAGCTCACTCTCTGTTGATTTTTTACAATGTTGTACAACTCAGAAACTTTATTCCGGCTTTCTGATGGTTACACACAGAATAATATATCAAGCTAACATTTAAATTTGAGAAAAAAAAAATTGTTGAAATAACAAAAGAAAAAGATTTTTGTCCAATCATTTAATGAACAATTCCTGTGATTTCGAGTGGAGTGAAAAAAACAACAATCAAATAATTTTTCACAACAATAATTCCACTTATAACAATTCCTTTCTTTCTTGCAGTGGATGGATTACATTTATGACCTGCCCACTCTTCTTCATCAACTGTTTACTGAGCTGTTTTCTGTTGGAGGACTTGTCTGGGTTCTAAGACTCAGAATCATCTTGTGTTTTTGCGCAGCAGCTTTATATTTTGTTTCTCCTTTGGACATTATTCCAGAGTCTGTGTTTGGATTTCTTGGTCTTTTGGATGATGTACTTATCATTTTACTGGTGCTGGTGTATGTTACTGAAATGTACAGAAGAGTGATTGCCAATAGAGCAGAACAACCCATGTGAAGCATCATCAAAGAAGTATAATAAATTAAATTTATGGTGTTTACAGTATTTAATGCTATTTGGTATTGGAAATTAGGTTTTAAAAATTTTTAGAAAACATTTTTCAAATCAACAAACATTTTTCTTGACTGGGTGTTCCTCCTAAAGAGTGACACAAGATTAAAATATCTATCATGTTTGAGTCAATAGAATTTCCACTTGATACAAGCATCCTTAAAGAGGAATTCCATATTTCTGAGCTACACACTTTCAGTGGTCTATTAGAAACATTTGAGGTCACAAGTTTAGATGGATGAAGAAACAGGTTATGTTTAATACCAATATCACCATTTCCTTGATGGTGAGCACCAATCATAGTGTTACAGAGTGTAACATTTTTAAAATTATGTTATTGACTTTGCAAGTTGTAGATAGTATTGTGAACAATTGTTTTAAAATAACAAATAAGATAAATTTAAACAAAGTAGTGAGGGTAATTAATCCCTTTATAGTATGCTTCAACTATAAACAGAAGTACTGGCAGGTTTTTACGTACTTTATCTGTCTTATTTCTTTATAAATGTAAAATAATGACCTTTAGATGATGAAAAAAACTCTGCAGAATGCATGGCCAAATTTTCATCATATATGGAGCATGCAGGTCAGGCAAATCCTTCTTTTTTTTTTTTTTTGTTGATAAGTTGTTGATTTGCCTGTAATTTTGCCTGAGTTTAGAACTGACTAATAACTTCCTTTATGTAAATTAGATGAAGAACAATTCCTGGTGCAGAATAAGGAGCAGTCATCCAAAAGGTGAATTAACATAATAGTATTTCCAGACAAATCTTTAAGAATTTTTCACAAAAAGAAAAACTTTGAGGAAGTTAAACAAGAGTTTCTATCACACATTAGTGTCTTAAATTTAAACATCATTTTTCTATTAAATTAGTCATAGTACAACTTCATTAAATGTAAGTTAGCCATACTATATTAGTTCAGATGTAAAAGTTTAAGTTAGTGGAACAATTTGAAACAAATTAGAGAAAAATATAAACCACAGTGTAGGCAAGCAGTAGTGTTTTTATCCAAAACCCACAAACCATTTCTTTCCAAAGTTCTAATCTGAAAGTAGCACTGTCTCCTCCAGCAACTAGACATGGTTTATGCCAGTGTGATAAGTAGGAAGTTTGTCTATTTCTGTCAGTAATGGCTTCTCCAACAATTGACCTTATGATTAACCCTCCTCTTCATAAGATTTCATTTGTTATTTTCTCTTCTAGCTGCTCCACACTTCCTTGTAATTTAGTTAAATGAATTAAACAATATAGAGGAAATAGACCAACAAATTTCCATTGTTAAATCTCTTTATTTGAGTATTTACTCACAACACTCAACAATAAACTGTACTGGTTCAACCCAACTGTACTCAATTTCTGTCCCTTGAATGAAATCTTCCTCAACATAATTTGCTTCAGAAAATGCTCCACCATAATTTTATTTTCATATGTTCTTACATTGGACAACCCAAGTAAAAACCAGGTAATCCAAACAAATCCCACTAACTGGAAAAGCAAGGCAACCTTGAGCATTTCCCAACAGCACTACATGATTTGACCTACTTTAAACTTATATTAAATATTAACATTGTTTGCAGTTTTATAAAAACAGATATAGGTATGTCATACTTAGATAATGCAAGTCTCTATTTTGCCACTGTTTACTCTACAACACGCAACATTGTTTAAGTTTCTTTTCAATACTCATCCACTTTAAACTGTCTTGTAAATTTCAATTTTCATACCTCAGTTTAAGTAAAGAACAGGTCCCTTTTACCACCTGTCCATCAACCCTTGACAAAACATACAAAGTGATTAATTACTACAAAGCTATGCTAGAAACAAGGTACAAAAACTCTGCCAACATCAGTCAACAAACAATAACTAGTCAATTTACAGATAACAGGCAATCTTAATTTTTTTGAAATAAAATATACAAAAATATATAAATATGTATTTTAATGGAAAGGTAAATTTACTTTCTAAACTAGAAAAAATTATACTTGTGGGTTTACTCATCATGCAGGTCCCAAAGCTGCGACTTAATGAAATCAAGTCTGAGACATTATTAATTAAGACACTATGCAAAGTATTCATATGCAATCTAATTAAAGAACCTTTAACAAACATTCTTCAGTTGTTCCTCAGTATGAACTTATTAACAGCAAATTGTCAGAAGTGTTATTCCAATCAGAAGTTGTAAACTTCTGATTGTGGTGTTCATAAACATTTCTGCAGCCCTTATCTTAAATAAATCATTGTTACTGGAAAGCAACACAGTTACACAGGCACTCCATTGAAAAGTGATGAGATCTGGTGATGAATGCAGTTAAACCTTGGCCTCTCAGTTGGCATCAACTTCCAGCAGCCTTGCATAATTTCATACATTTCTTTGGGACACTCTTTTGGACAAGGAAGAATGTCTCCACCATTCACCAAAGAAATAACTTCATCATCATTCATTCCATAGTATGGTGTTAAACCACTAGAGTAAATCTCCCATAATACAACACCAAATGACCAGATGTCAGTATCCTCTTCAAATACACCATACTGGAGGGTTTCAGGGGGGAGCCATCTCACAGGGTAGCCAGCTCGCTCTATGGATCCCAAGGAGAAGTAATCACTATTTGGACCTTTCCAAGAGAAACCCAGGTTTGAGATCTTGACTACCATTCCTTTGCCCATGATGCAGTTCTTGGTGCACAATTCTCTGTGGACATAACCCTTATCTGCTAAGTATTCCATACCACTTGCTATCTGCTTGGCAATGGATATCTGATCTATGTTTGACAGCTTTGGTTTGGCATTTTGTATATCAGTGCGTCGATGGATTGAACAATGACCACGGCCTGATTCAATGAGAAATTGCTGCAAGCATTCATCATGCTCTGAAAACTCAAACACAAGGCACAGAGGTGGGCTGTCCACACAGACACCATACAAATTTTGCACATATGGGTGGCTAAATGTGGTCAGGGCAATAGCATCTTTCTCAAAGTTCCTTCTATCCTCTTCCAAAGAGTATTTTTCTTTGAGCAACTTCACCATAAAGAGTGGACCTTTTCTTTCCTTGTCATTTTCCACTTTGGTTTCATTCACACTGGCAAGAAAGAGGCTTGAGAAGTTTCCTGTAAATGAAAAAGGGTAATTAATATGCATGCTGTCCCAAAGAAGGCAATCAAAATAAACAACTGCATTGCTAGGGAGTGTTATGCTGATATGACAGCAAATTATCTCCACTTGTTTTCAAAGCAACGAAAGACTTAGCAAAATTTTAATCAACTTACCATTTCCATGTCCCAGTTCTTTGATGAATTCCATCCCGTTTCTTGATACCTGCCAATTCAGTAGCTGTGGGTTGACATAATAGTTTGTGTGCTGCTCATATATTGGATTATTTTGTAAGTTCTCCAAATCAACAGGTGTTGGTAAGTTTTTCAATTTGAAATTGCCACGGCGATTCATGACAAGGACCCCACACAGGATGAACAAGACAGCTAACACAACAAATGCCATGACCAAAATAATGGTCAACTGAGTTGAAACTCCTGATGATGGATTAGACTCCACAGCTGCATCAACTAAAAAATAAAATTAAAATAAATGACATATTGTGTAATTCTAGATAGAACAAGGTCATTTTTCATATACTTTTGACATAAATTTCAAATTCAGAGTGAGTCTTGTTCTTAAAAAAACTTGCATGGGCTTTCAATAATTGGCAGAGAAATGAAAGCATAGTTCATTCATTAATTAAGTGGAACAATGTCGCTCAACAAGTTTGGGATGACTGAGATTTGGACTATGTTTGACAAGGAAATGAAACACATGTTTATTAGACCTTGCTATTAACTAGTACCATGTTACCCCTTAGAACCAAAGATTTGGAAAATGAGAAAATTTGTTACCTTTAGCAGCTGTAATGTAGGCTGTCTTTGAGTCGATGTTGTGATTATTTTTTGCCTCACATTGTATAGCTGTCCTGTCTTTAATAACTGTTAGAGTGAAGAGAGATACTCCATTTTCATCTTCTGGTAAGTCCTCGTAATATTTACCCTCTATCAGCCATCTAAACAGAGAAGTAAATCATGATACATCACTGAATGGCAAAAAAATTGTTTATTAAGACCACTTTGCCAGACTGTAGCCTGGCTAAGTATGAGAATGCTTTGAACAATAATTCTTGAATCTTTAGTTAATAAATAAATGTACATATAGTGAGGATACACAAATGTACATATAGTGAGGATACACAAATGTACATGGAAGTCAAAGAAAAGATGCTTGAGGTAATTTTGGTAAAATTGCTTGCCATTCACAACAAGCTCACTGAAAACAATTTACTAATATTTGTATCTACTATGCATTCTTAGTGCACTTCCATTGCACAAACTGTACCTGATCTTGGGTTTAGGATCTCCTTCTGCAGCACATTTTAATGTCACATTAGCTCCCAGCTCTGCAGTCAAATTGGCTGGCACTATAGTTATCACAGGTGAAGACCAGCTGGGTGCAGAAGTTGTTGAGTCATCATCTGTCACAGTGGTAAGTATCACAGGAGCTTAATGAAATAAATTAAGATAAAATAAATCATTAATTGTCAGTGACAATTTACAGGTGTTTAAAGTCTAATTAAATTACAGCATCTACATTAATTTGTTAATGGCATTGCACTCGTATCCTGCCTGGGAGGGGGGGGGGGAGACAACACTCCCGGTGACTTCACAATATGAAAACTGGAATCAGCTCAGCTAGAAATGGAGTACATCATCAGAAAGAATCAGCCAAACCTTAAGTTAATTCTAACCTGTTACAACAATATTTGTAGCTTTCGAGTCCATTCCAAACTGATTGGCTGCTGTACAGTTCACAACTGCATTTATGTCTGCTGGGAATTTCAGCTGAGAGGTGAAGTTCTTTTGGATGGCCATTGCTGTCTTTTCTTCTCCATTGACTTTCCAACTGTTAATGCAATTTAAAAAAAAAACCAAAAGCAAAATGAAAATGAAACAACATGTTACTAAATACATTGGGCTAATATATAAGTGGCCCTCACTGATGGAGCTTATCATAGCATCTCTACTAATTAAAAAAAAGGTTTCTTCCTTACATCTTCGTAACATTGCAAATGCAGACTACAATACATTATGATCTGTGAATGATTCAAAGCCATACCGTATCCTAGGAATGGGATCTCCATAGGCTTGGCAATTCATAACAACAGTGTCACCAGTTGAGACATTCATGGTAGAGGGACCCTCTTTTATGCTGGCTGCTTCTAAAAATTCAGAAGAAAACAAAAGAACTTTAATTAATGTGCACTTATTTTCAATTTTGGTCATAAAGAAATGAGGATTGATATCTTTTCCTCAAAGTTGAGAAAGTATTATTTCACATTTATTTATCACAATTAAGATGGTACACCTTGGTGAGTTAAGAAAAACAAATTACTTTTCTGAGAACAACAGGGCAACCAATAGTATGACAGAATGATTGCTTAAAAAAATTTTGGACCTAAATTTTTATTCTATGGTCAGAGAAAACACAAAAAGCTTGGTCAAAGTCTTCTGATTTCAAAGCTCAAAAATGAATGAGCTCTGTAGAACATGTACCTTTCACAAGAAGGCTTCCAGAGGAAGAGATTTTTCTCCCCATATCAATGTCCTCCACTGTGCAGTTGTACTCTCCAGCATCATTTTTTGACACTCTGGTCAACAACAGAGTTGATTTCTTGTTGTAAGAACTGTTTTTGATCATGGTAAAGTTTGATTTACTCCGACTCAAGCTTTTTCCATCTTTCGTCCATGAAATAACAATATTTAGACTTCCATCTTTGACCTGGCAAGTAAATTTAACCTGTTGCCCAACAACTCTGACAGTGGTATCCATCAATGTTCTTTTAAAAATCATAGATTTTATGGGCCTCATTGCTTCCATGACAAATGAGGCCTTGAATCCACGATAATTCAAAGATCTGTCAGACTTGAATGTGATATACATATAACTTCTTGGTGTTTCCACATTAAATGGATTTTTATCTCCACAATACTTTCCTATAAGTGTGGCAGAACTGTTCTTCCCTTCATAAATTTTAACATTATCACTACCGCAACCATAACTTGTTTCCAGCACAAAATCAAAAAACTGTAATTTGATTTTGTATCCTGAAGGTGCCTTTATCAACCAGGAGCATTTTGAATGACTTGGATATGTCTTTGGGTAATCTGGAGTTTTTAATTCTCCAGTTCTTTCTGTAAAGATGATGTGACCACAGTTTCCATCTGCAACAGAGAAGAAATTATAATTTAGTACCCTTTCAAACCTTTTCTCTCCCACGAACTCAATATTAACTCTCCTTACTGTCTGCTTTACATTTCTCATAATTTCCATTCTAAGAATGTGGTAATAAATCAAACTTTATCTTTTAGTACATCATCTTTCTGCTTGACAAGATGTTGGCATTCTATAGGAAAATGACAAATTCTAGTAATTCTCTTGGGGGAAAGTAGAGAGACCCTGGAAGCCATGTACCTCTCTCTCCACTTCCCCCTAACACTATTTAGACAGGTGAAGGACCACTAAAAAAGGTCACATCTAGCATGACATTGGCTTTGCTTCCACAAAATTTTATCTTATATGACCATTACACTTTTTGAAAGACTATTAATATTAAATGAATATGTTTTATCACATAGTATCAAACATTTTCTAAAAACTTGACAACCAGACATAATTTTTAACATGGCTAAAGATATATAGTTATTGTACCATTAGATCAATGAATAATTATGCTGGTATTTCTTTTGTTAAAATGAGTAACGGTACACTGTAAGTACTAGACTATAATGTCATGTCTGAGGTTAGCTCCAATCATAATTTCAATATATTGATCTAACTATCAATTCTCTGCAATGTCTGCCAAACATGTCTCATAATGTTAGATCTGAAAATTTGGTGTTTAATCACAAAATATTCCCCAGCTGATGCTTTGCTATCTTCTCATAACCTTTCCCCTTGAAAATGAATTAATATCACTTTTTGCTATATCTTGGGGAATAAAAGGTTTAACAGAAGGTAGCTACTGATTTTTGAGCTCTGAGAAAAGTATGTTACATCATTCTGCTGTAAGTAGAACACAGGAAGGAAAGGTTGCGTTTAAGCACCATATCTGAAGCCACACAATTTACTCATCCTTAGTCCTGCCCAAAGATTAAAGCAAGAAAACTTGACCATACATGGAATGGTTTAAGCACTGAAAACTCCCTATTTATATTTACATTTTTCCAGAGAATATAACATCCCTTTCTTAAAAGTTTGATTATCTAAATCCCCTGACCACATTTTCTTGCTTAAAATTACAAGATCTTCAAATAAAAATCTGCCCTCATAATCTTTGGCTATTTTTCAACACATTTTTTTGCCCTTAGGCTTAACAGTCAAATGGGCGGTTTGAGGTTGTTGCACAATGATACTATGGTAAAATTCTGAGAATAAATTAATCAGATTCTGTAAGACACAAAAGAACTCCTTTAATATATTATGCTGAGCACTGTTCTTTGTCAAGAAAGAAACAGCACCACATCAGAGGGCAATTCACACATCATGATTTCAGTTGATTTCCATAACTCTCGAATCCCAATAAGAAAAAAATAAATATTCATATAATGTGAAGGATACATGTTTCTTTTAAAGTCTTCTTAAGGGACCTATAAGGAATAATTGTCTTCATATCAGTGTTCTACCTTTGGTAGGTGTGGGAGAGGATTATCCAAGCTTAGAAGGAAGGAGAGTAAAACCTCAAACAGGCTGGCAACATATAAGATATTGTCTTGAGATGAAGTACATTACAAGCACTTTTATATGAGATGATAATTAAGGCTGGAACGGTTTATAAGACAACTTTTGTCAGAGGTTCAAGGCATGGCAGGTTTCATCCCAGTATCATCAAGACTTAAGCCCTGTTGCTGCTCAGATGGAAAATTTTGCTTCACTACCAAGATAAACAAGGTGGGACCTTTCAAGTCTTCTCCCATTAAAAATTGAGAAATCAGATGGGATACCTTCAAACCTCTTTGAAACTAATAAATTTGAGTAATCCATGGAACCTTTAACGTCCAAATGTAATATTTTCAGAGAAAATAGATTCCACTCTTCAACTTAAATGATGGGTTTTCAAAAACATTCTTTCAGCACCATACAGGTGTCACTGAGATTGACTGTTACCAAAGCATAGTTTCACAAATCTTTTTCATGACACGTTGAATAAAATTTGCAACTTTGATAGTCATGAATAAATATATACTCTAGCATGAATTTACTACCGGGGGTTAATGAAGGTTCCTAACAATAGGGGCTTGAGGCTCCTGTTTCTATTGCCAGTCCATGAAAACATTATGCACAACAGATTGTTGCTTAAAGAGAGAAATTGAAGGAAAACACTTTTGGAAATGTTCTCGAGTTCAAGTAATTATATTACACCCGTTCTGTCTAATATTACTCGTCTCACGCGATTCGAGGTTATATATAGCAAGCAGAGATGTATCGTTCTTTGTCACTTAGTAGCATATCCTTTTGACTAAGTGATTCAAAAACTGTTTAGAAAACTAAAGGGACGATTCTATGGAATTTTTTGTTGGCTCTTTTCTAGAAGAGAAATTTTAATTTTCAAGACAGCTAACGATCTGTTCAACGCAATTCGTGCGTGTCATTACTTCACAGCCGGCCGGATTTCACAAGCTTATTTTTATTCAACTTATCTTTTTTAATTATAATTCATACGCACACATAAGGAACCAATATGTCTGAGAGAGAACAAATTATCAGGGAAGAAAATTGCCCTTACTCTAGAATAAATACCGGTCAAGCTGGCAATGCCGAAGAGTAACGTAACTAGGTAATAAACTTATCCAGAGATTTACAACTTATTTAAGTAAAAATTAACCCTTAACCAAACATTGTTACCAAAGAGAGATTATCAATATCAAACAATGTTTCAGAGCAAATAATGCGCAAAGATTTTGTGTGGATAAAATATTCGCTTTATCGCCGCAGGAAACTCATTCAAAGTCTTGTCTTTCGGCACGCTTCAGAAATAAAGATTTCTAAAGAGATGCTGCCGAAACCCCGCGGCTCTCCACAATGAAGGGTTTGAATATATCACAGATTGTCTTTACTGCTACTTTACTCTGAAACTGTATTAAAATTAAACATAGTTGACTAACCTGTTAGAGAAACTAAGTGACCAATGAGGAAAAGAAAGACGCTATGATAAAACACACTGGTACAGCCAAGACGAACTCGGTGAGGAGCCATTTGCAGGATCATCTTACTATTAGTATGCGTTGAGGTCCAGTGAACAAATTTCCAGAGTTCTCAGTTTTTAGCGCCTACCTATGGACCCAAGTTTACAAAGAAACTTCAAAAGTGTGCAGAAAAGAGAGTCTTCTGTAATCGTTGAACGTGAGGGAAACTGTCGACCTCAAAATCAAACGCAAATGACTCATTTATCACAGATAAGCTAGCTGTCTACTCCCTTAAGAAACGGAAATGCCTTTTGCGCCACAGCGGTGTGCGGTTCGTTACGTATTTCCTGTAAGCTGTCAAACTTCGTATCCAAGTTCGTTTCAGCGAAGAATTATCGACCTTTAGACTGAACCGGCGGAACACAATCGAATATGGATCCTACATGCGTGGTGTAAAAGTCACATAATGACTATCCCTTTCTCAGTACTCAAACAACCGCAACTTTCAAAATGACGGTTGATTGCGGAGGTTAAGGATTGCAGAGTTCGACTTGAAAAAAGAGTCAGTGTTTACATGCAATGGTATGAAAGTCTGTTTGTCGTGTATACCTTCTTAACAGCTCGGAGCCTCGGACAGAGTACTTTTAAACAAGTACAACGTGTAAACTTTGTTCAAACTATCGTACAGCATGCGCTTGACTCGGGATTTGTGTGATTCATGTATTCAGTTTTCTATTTTTTCTTTCACAGAGCAAGCATCCAAAAAGGATTATCTTAGTGAATGGAGAAGAACGTGTTGGTTCGTTATTGTTAGCAGAACCATGCAGTTCTTTTGGGTGAGAATTTATGGAAAATGCCTTCATTTCTCACTTACATGCACAGTTAGTAAAAAAAACTTTGCACAAATAAAGTATTTTTCGATTAATTTTAACTTTTCCCTTTTTTTTGCTGAATCAATATCTTAAGATTTTTAAGAAGCCTATTGACTGTGCTTCTGTTTATTATTTTCATTACTTCTTCTGCAGCCCAAGAACTTTTCAAAAATCGTCTTGGACAAAGCCACAAAAAAAGGACAAGGAGACAATCTCCACTGCAACAAATTCAAAGGCAAGCAGTTGTGAAGAAGCAGTGTCAGTCTTTTCTGCAGATTATGGCAAATGCATGCCCAATTTTTTCCATCCTTACCAAAACATGTGCACAACAGAATTGCCTTTGCACATATAGGATCTCATTGAGTTCTGCCATGCCATGTAGACTGGGTGTCAGTCATGTACAAGTAAGAGGGTTTCAGTTTCAGATCCTGTCAATGGCACACAAAGCCCTTTTTTGTTTTAAGTATACCTCAGCCATTTTCTTTTGCATTATTACAAAAAGCTTTTAAGTTATTCTCAAAATCTTGCAAAATCTGTGTTGAAGCAGGTTTTTTCTTCTCCATTATTTCAATGAGATTTCGGGACATTCCATGCAGTTGTTCTATTACATGAACTCTGCAATTCTCCACTTTTCACTGTTTATTGTTTGGTATGACCAAAAGTCTTGCACAGATTAAGAACTATTAAAAATTAAGTCAGCACTCTGATTTTGATTCCCTGATTTTTTAGCTGGTACTCAGCAGATTTAAACATATTAGATTTTCTTCCAAAAAAAAACTGACTTAATAACCTTGTTGTGTACATTTGTTTTCAGAAGCGTAGTGCATGGATTGCAAGTTCATTCAGTGACTTTGATGAAGGAAATACTAAGAAAACAAAACAAGCTAACATCAACCATTCACTTGTAACAAGTAAAGCTCCAGGCACTTTCTCAGATAGACCATCGTGCAGCTCTGATTCACTTATTAATCTTTTTAAGCAGAATAAGTAATGTGCAGTGGTGAGATGAATAAAGGGGTAGAGAAAACAGGAAATGAAAAGAACTATCATAGCAGCTATATATGGTCTAAATTTATTACTATGATGATATAGATTACACCTCACTCACAGACTGCAAAAAATCAGTTGTGCAATATTAATTTTTTTAATGCACCATTTATAACTTTCTGTGGAAATTCTAACCCAAGTCTTAACCCATCTTAAGGTGAAAGCAGCCAAGCTGCCCATCACAAATTTAGGAAAGATGAAGATCTATGGCTTGAAAAATATAAACCAAAATCAGAGGTATTGTCTGAAATTGTTTTATTCAATGTGAGTTGCATAAGGTATCTTTTTTTAACAATATGGTGAAATTTACTATGAAAGTGTTGAATATTAATTTATTTTTTATTTAGCTTGAACTGGCTGTTCACAAGAAAAAGGTGGCTGAAGTACGTAACTGGTTTTTGGATCAATTATGTACACAGGTTAGTTAAGAGAGGGTGTCTTCCTCTGTATTTTTAACAGCAAGCCAACTCTAATTAATATAATAATAAAGTTCGGATATAACATGTACTGTCATTAGTTGAAAGAGCATGCTCTATGAGAGTATAGAGCATAGAATTTAGCTAAAGCTGTCACACCATCTGCCAAATCGTACTATGTCCGACCTTTTCTGGGACTTCTTTTTAGCTTTTCTTTCGTTAATTGAAAGTGAAATTTTGGAACAAGCGAGCAAAGGTTTGCAAAAAATTCCAGGCACAGTAATTTACATTACTGTAACATAAGCAGAGACAAAAATCCTCAAAGATAAAAAAAAAATGGACAGTCCAAGTTTTAAAGGTTTTCATGCTCAGTTAGATTGTGAGTTTACATGTATCAAGAAAAGTGGATCAGCTTAGATTACAGCATGCTTTGTTAAATGATTAACAATGACTGTATATGGCTACTTTGGAACAATGGCAGAAACAGCTTCAAAATACACACGGGATTTTTCAAAATTTCCTATTATCACACAAGCAGCAGATTTAAAACATTGGCAAAACTGACTACAAGACAAATCCTCCCCGTAATAAAAATCAAACACAGCTAACTCTTGTATAGTATATAAAGTTTCGTTTTCAAAAACAAAACAGGTATGATGAAAAATATAACGTGGCATAACTGTTAAAATTCATACTAATCATTACGGTGTCAGAGCAACTGCAATCATGCTAAGATCTATCGTGGCTAGCTCATCATGGTGATCTCTGTTCATCACAGTGGAGCAAGCCTCAGGAACTAAATTGACTACCTTTCAAGTGGAAAAATAAGAGCTTGCCCTGATTACCTTTCTGATGTGTTGAGTGGAAGGCCACATCAGTCACTGCAGCCAAGTTTTACGGCGCTGTCATTCCAAGCAATCTTCATGTCCTAGTGAATTTGGCTGTTGTTCATTCATAATACACTCATAATACACTTGAACAGTTTGTTTTCTACTTGTCCTGTGAAATAACTTGCATATTTTTGTGAGCCATGATTGGACCAAATTTCACTGAACATTGCACTTTCAGATCCTGTACTAGAAACTGAAAACTTCAAGCAAAAGTGTTAAATTTGACATGCTGAGCTATTTTAGTTTGTAAACTATTGCAGAATATGAACTTTGATAGTTATTGAACTTTGATGGTTTGACATTTTTGACAGCTTTAGTCTTGTACAACCAATCAGATTATTTGAACCATTCTAACAGGGATTCTGATTGGCTTATGGTAGCGTGCTTTATGAGAGCATAGAGCATGCTGACGGTACTGTTGTTTGCTTTGGAAATAAGATTTGTTTTGAAAATTGAAAATAATTCCTGGTGAATTTAATAGATTCTTTATTATAAGACAAATTGAGAAGCCTTGACTGTGCTCTGTTCTGTTGTAAAGCACTTAGGAAGCGGCTAGAGCACTCAAGAAGTAGGGAGAAACACTTGACTATGTCATGTGTTTCCCCCTACTCTTCTTTCGTGCTCTAGCTGCTTCCTGCGTGCTTTACAACAGAACAGAGCACAGTCAAGGCTTCTCTATATGTTAAGTGATTATTGGGATATAATTTTGTGATAGGTTTATTAGTCAATTTATTTGAAGTCATGAATGATCTTTTAATTATGTAGCTAAGATCTTTAAAAAACAGTCCTCAACTAATCCATCTAACTTTTGTTCTTTTATGGTTGGATGTTATGAATAAGTAGAGGAATAAATAAATACATTGAAAAAAAACTGAATAAACATGTCAGTAAACAATTGAATAAATTTGAGTGAGAGGCATCTTTTTTATCATTATTAATATTTTAGACATATAGGGACACAGATAATTTATAAAGGCATAAAATGTTTCCTTTCCTTGACTTGAGGTTTTTTGTTGCTGGAAATTATTTAAAATGTGAAAGCATATTATGACCTTGTCATTAAAACTGTTTAATTTCCTGTCAGGTGGGACATGGTTCTATATTACTCCTGACTGGTCCAACTGGAGCAGGCAAAACAGCAACAGTCAATGTACTTGCTAGTGAGTTGGGATTTGAGGTTCAAGAATGGCTCAATCCTCTTAGTGATACAGAAGGTAACTAGAAATGGTAGAGTTACAGCAGTGAAGTACTTTTACATGTAACTACCTGAAAATCCTGGTTGATAAATGAAAATAACCTAAAAGGACTGCTGAAGTAACTGTGTAAGTAATATTTTTTTTTGGACTCTTCTTAATTTCAGTTTACCAGTAGTTTTATCTTGATTCAGCAATGATGTCATGTATAGTATATTAATGTGTATTTTGGGTTAAGATATTTTTTAAGATATAAATTAAGACAAAAGTTTTTTAACCAGCACCATTCATACCCACCCTGTATATAATATCTCATCAGATGAAGGGTATTTTAACTGGAAAAGCCATAGTCAATCCCAGGTGAAAATTTTTCAAGACTTCATAGTTCATGCTAGCAAGTACCCCACCTTGTCAATATTCGGTGGGAAGGGAGATAATTCTGTCAAGAAAATTGTCCTGGTAGAGGTAAGTATATTGTAAAGGTCTTAAAACTTACTTTCATCATACTCTCAGAGGCCTGTTTTTGATAAAAAAAAAATATCTTTTAATTGCAAGAAAAGGTAAATTGAGGCTTGCATTACCCTTGATATTCTCACACTATAGGCCCCACTGGATACCATCTGCTAATGATTTCAGTAGTGGGCTCTCTCATTGTAGTATTACAGTAGTTGCGATTATTACCAGGTTTAAAAATATTCAATGACAATTTTACAATCACTTTAAAGTGTACCTTTTGTTGCATAAGTGATAGTAGTTGAAGGATTGGTGGCTATCATTGGATCTAGTGATTTATTTTAGAATTATGTAGCATGTTTTAAATTTCTTTATACCTGTCTGCACTTTTTTTGTAGGACCTTCCAAATATATTTTTCAGAGAGGCTTCAAAGCTTCAAGAGGTTTTGAGGTAAGTGATGTTGATTTAGTTTGAATCCCAAAAATATCAAATTTTGACTAGGATGAAGTTATAGTGACAGAAATAATTGGTTTTTAGACTACTCTGAATCAATCTGAAAAGGTTTCCCTTTATGCATCACAAATATATGAAAGAAGTCAGTGTTGTTTTTCAAATTTTAGTGGGGAATGGTAAACTGACAGATATATGTGGGATGTAATATTTTATCATGATCATGTTTCTAACTGCTCAACAGCACATATAAACAGAGAGGGCAAGTTCCTATAGTATTTGTCATCTCTGACAGCCACCATGGTGATTCAAATGTTCACAAATTACTTCCCAAAGATGTTCAGGAAAAACTGAAGATTCACAACATCAGGTAAAAGTATTGTAACTAACGTAAGGTGTTCAACGTTCATATATGTAGACTTGCCTTGTTTCATAGTTAGATTATATTCTACTAAACACTACATTAAATTTGTCACTAACAGCTTCAACCCAATCGCACAGACCAGCTTGGTGAAAGCCTTGAACAGAATAATATCAACTGAAGCTCAACTGGTAAATAAGACACCTCTCCTATTTATCAGTTCATCCCAAGATCTTTTTAGTAATTCTTCTTACTATCTGCCATACAGTTCTTTTGATGTTAGTGTAGAGAATTTGGCATTTGATCAGTTGATAATTCCCTTAATGATTTTTCCCTTCATTCTCAATACTTTTCCACTTGATATTATAGTGCTATTGTAGGGAGAAATGCTGTGTTGGTCACTTATGGGAGGTTAAGGGTTCATTTTCCCTCTTCCCCCGCTATAATCCTTAGTTGATGCAAAAAGTCTAAAGATAAAGAAAACCACAAAAAGGTCAAGAGTTGCTAATTATTGAAAAGATCATTCACTTGGTAAGATTTCAGTTTCTAAATTTCTACATTATTTATATTCCCTTTTTAGCAGAATAAAACAACATTTGAGATTCTAGTTAAAGATACTGTTCAGCTCTTGGCTCAGAACAGTGGAGGAGACATTCGCACAGCTATCAATGGTCTCCAGTTCTCCTCTTCAAAAGGTGAGATTGCTGGGATCAATGATGAGGTTTCCAGAGATTTTCCCTGTGTCACATTAAGAATTTTAGTAATTGCAGTAGATCATTTTGAATTTTTTAATTTTCTAATTACAGATCACATTTCCTTTTGCACGGAAAGTTACCATAAAACATGATAATCTTCAAATTTTTTCCAAGTTATAACCTTTGATCTGAAATTCAACTGTCACAGATAAATCACGCACCACCCAAAAGGGGTCTAATGTGACAAAGAAAGATGACAGAAAACCAAACAAGTCAAAATTAAAGAAAACAAGTAGTTCACTGCCAAACAAGATGAACACTTCAGAATCAGTTCAGCTATCCTCTAAATGTCTTCTCTATGGAAAAGAGACAAGAAATAACCTTGAATCAGAAGCAGTCACTGCTATTGGTGGAAGAGACTCAGCTTTGTTCCTCTTCAGAGCTCTAGGGAAAATACTGTATTGTAAAAGTGAGTTATTTATGTTGCATTAAAATTCTCTGCCTGTTGGTAGATGCAAAGGGGAGTACCTGAAAAGCAGTGCATAAAAAACTGTGATATTTATAATAAACATGTTTCATGTTATGTTTTAGAAATGATAGTAATTTTGGTTCCTGAAGGTAGTGTGTAAAAAGACTCTAAACATTGATTTTTTTTTTTGTAAAGGAGATCCAACACTTTCCGACTCAGACTTGCTTCCATCTCACCTGTCACATCATGCCAGAAACCAGCTTTTGTTCTGTCCAGAGGTAGTATGAAAATTATTTTCAAATATTTATTTTATGTTGTTGTCATGTTGGATTTTCAGAGCTTATATTGTTAATAAGCACTCTATCCCTTAAAAAATTCAGAACTTAAAAACTAATTATAATAACAGTAAATCATAAAGTCCTCATGAGAAGGGTAATATCTTTTTTTAGTAAGGAGGAATATATAAATACCCTCAGAATAGATTTATGAGCAAGCTTTTTTTTTCAAAATGTGTATCACCTAATATGAATAACCCCAAAAGACAAATGTCAACAATTATTTTCGATATTCTTATCCAGGGTAATAAGTGGCCTGTTTCCTTTTTTATGCAGGAAGTGTTGGAGAAAACACATCTCTCAAGTGAATTTTTTAATCTCTACCTTCATCAGAATTATTTGGAATTCTCTGCTAATATTGATGATGTGGTAGGTAAAGAATGTCCCATTGAATATTTCTAGTACTTAAATCATTTACAGCTCTCTTCTTTAATAACAGTTTAAGTAACATGTACAGGTATAGCATTATATACAGTTGTTGCTTAATACCTCAGAACTCCATTCAACCCATTTAATGTAACAACACAGTGTTTATATATAAATTTGGGCTTAAAATTGATCGAAATTATTTGTAAAAGAAGTCATTTTGATTTGTATTGTCCACCTACCATTGCAACATACTTTCATATAATTTTGATCTTTTTTCTGTCTATGATTCTTAGGTGAATATTAGTGAACATTTCAGTGAAGCAGACTACATGACTAAAGAATGGATGGTAAAGATCTCTCATTTTATTTTTCATCTGTTGATACCCAACGTGATTGAAAAAAAAATTACTTGATTACACGATTCGTGGACCATAGGAGTAGCTTCCTTCAAGTTGCAGAGGGCCATTGCAATTGTTTATCTGGATAATAAACTTTGTTCACAAAGGGGCTGTCGTGTCAAACAAATGCTAAAAAGTCCTCGTAATAATATCACAGTTTCAGTCCTCCATGAAGGAGTACAGCTCATGTCTGGCAGCAAGAGGGTTGATATTTAACAGCAGATCAGCAGGGACATCATCAAGTTCTAGTGGGTCAGGGAGAGGATGGAGACCACTTCATAAACCACAGTTGTTTGAGGTCAATAAGAAGGTAAATTATTTCAGGATAAAAGTGGAGGTTCAAATTGCTTCTTTATGTGAGTTAACAGGGAAATAAAAATATTGATGAAAACATACTAGCAATAGCATAGTTATGCCCCTTCCCCCTTCCATAATTTATACATTTAATTTAAACTTATGACAATACAGTCACTTAAAAAAGTATGTTGTACAAAATCCATTGAAAACTATAAAATGTTGCATACTTTAATATGGGTTTAAATGACCCTCTCACAGAACTAAGATTGAGATGTTTATTTTTAATTGGTACTGATGATGATGATGGTAGTGTGATACTGAATTACTTTCAGATGCGGGATGGTGTTAACACTGCACAAGATCTCTTCAGAGGTGAGACTTGTGCTGTCATCACTAAATCATTTTGCTGTGGCCAAAGGGGACTTGTCAACCAACAAGTAGGCAATATTGTTAATGAAGGGGAGGGAAGTAGTAGGGTTGAGATCTAGAATCTTGCTAACCCCAAATAAAGAAGTGTTATTTTGGTTGACAGCGATAATTTTGTTGACTTCCTAAGATTACCACTGTCCATCATTAGTTCTGCAAACAGAGGTCCTTCCATACTTGGCCATCACTGATGTTCCCCTGCGGACACCTGGTTTGTTACAATATGAACTATTTTGTTTATTTATCATTTTTATGAATTTGACTATGTCTTTATTTATTATTCTTCTTCCTCCTCCTTGTGACAAACCTAAAACCTCATCAGAATTCTGGGATGGTTAAGGTTCCATTCACTCTCAGTTAACTGAATTGTTAATCTTTCTTGTGTTTAGGACAAATTGCCTTCTTGCAAGCTATCAGCAATTTCAGAAAATCTAAGCATCCATTCAGGTAATGTCCAATAATGAACTACGTAGAAGCAAGCAGATAAATTTCATACTGATTGTGGTTCAGATGCCAACTTTTCACTTCCAAAAACAATATATTTTTTCGGTTTTTTTATTTGTAGGGGTGGCACAGATATGCTTGATGAAAAAGACTGTGGTATGAATAGTGATAATGATGACGAAGTCCATGTTAGTTCCCAACCAAATGGGAGTGGCACCCAGGGAGCTAATAAGTGCCTGGCCATGGGTGAAGAGTGTGATTCACAAGGAACCTCTGAGATGCCTCGAGATGATGATGATGTTATAGAAGATTTTGATGATGAAGACTTTTAAAGGGTTTAAAAGAGCTTCTGACACCTTCCACTCATGCAGGGTGGTTCATCTGAGTGTTATGCAGTGCCCCCCTTAAGGTTGTCATCATTTGTACAAAAGCTATAGCCATGATTATGGTAGACCCAATCTTTACAAGGGTTAGTTTGAAGTAAAGTTTGTCTAATTTCACACAACTTGTGGTCTAAATGGTAGTAATATTAAATTACCAGAAGTAAGACCTGGATCTAAAAGGAGAACATTGTAAATTGTGTACAAAAACATAAAAACAGATTATCTGTAGTTTGTTTTGTCAAATACATCCAAGTTTAGAAGCTATTCATTGAAAGATTACAACTGCCATTTGGTTCATAGTGCAGCACTGACTTCCTCAACTTGCTGCCCTCAGGCTCAACTTATAGTGTTTTATAATGTCCAAAGGAAGAAAGAGAAGCATTAATTTGAAAGTTATACAGATGGCAGAAGAAAGCAAAAGATCTGTAAATAAACATCAAATTATTACCTAATTTAACAAAACATTTTCCTTTGAGTTATTAGTCGTATTATGTATTTACATGAAGAAAAAGTGCTTCACATAAGATGAAACTTTAAAAATATATATATTAAAAGTGAATGACGATTAATGGTTGGATTCAAAGGCTCCAAAATCAATGATTATGGGCTTTTCTGCATTGTATGCTCTTGTTTTGATACTCACAGCTATATCATGGAGTAACAAGCTTGAGATTTAAACTTTTCACTGTCCAGAAATTTATCAGACTCATTTGTAAATAATTGCAATAATTATTGTTGTGTAGGAGTCTGTACATTTCCTGTCTAAGACAGGTAAACTTTATCACCAGACTCTATTTGTTTCAAGCAGTTTTAAAATCTGCTGTAGTATCTGTGGTGAATGTTTCTTGAGGGCAATACCCAAAAGAACTGGTTTGCTGGCATGCTCAGTTATAAGGGCTCCGATCTGTTTAGCATAAACATGCCAGATTTCCTGCAATGTAATAACATGTTAAAAAATAAATACAAACATAAGTCAATGAATGAAGTGATATTAACCTTCTGTCAGTAACAGTCCATCCTCTCAAAAACCTGTTGTAATCATGAATAATTTTCCACTCATTGACAGTATTTAGAGTGAATCTCTTCATACACCTTAAAAGACTACAAAGGTAAGGGCTAACGCTCAAAAGTTTAGCTTTTTTACCCTTTACGGTGGCTAATTTACGTTTTCAACTCAGTTGTTAACACTAAATTACCCATTATATTTATTAGCTTATTAATTAATTTAGTGGGCATGAAAATGTTACTTTTTTGCAGTCTTTTCTTGTTCCTTTTTTTTCCTTCAGGATTAACAGCTTTAAGGCCTGGTCTGGAGAACAGACATACTCATAAAGAAAACTAGCCTGCAGTGCAGGCATCTTATAAGGGTGAATTAATGTTAAGAAGCTTGCAATCATTTATTCAACCAGCCATGTTTGATTTGGAGATAAAGGTAATGAGGGGAGGGGGGGGGGGGGGGGCAGGAAAGGTGAAAATCTTCACTTCCCCAATCTTACCCCTGGTGCAATTTTCTTTCTCTCCACAGCCTTCTTTTGTCATTTAATTAAAAGAAGGGGGCCATAATTTTCCCTAACAAAATACTGAGCACTTGATTACCTTTGCCTGCTTATGCCTGCTTATGCCTGCTCTGCAGGCTTAAAGAAAACCTGCTAAGATTATGAAGTCTTACACATTTCCCTGCATGATAGCTCAGTGAATTTGGTACTGGTCACCAGTAAATTTACTGTGTTCTGTAGTTGATAATTTCCTAAATTCTTGCCATCTACTTACTTAGCAATGAGTTCATATCCCATGGAGAAGATGCATTTGATCACCTCTGAGATTGATGGAGTTTACGCAGAACTAGACAACAGTATAGAACTTGAACAAACCTCATCACTGCCCATGAGTATTCTTGTGTTGAATGTCTGTGCCTCTCTTTTGGATGAGCTCTCTGTTGGAGACATCCTATTTACACTAACCTGCAAGGGTGTTCAATGCACAGATGATTTTTGAAGGAACTTAGTTTATGCAAATTAACATACTCAAAGCTTTAAGTTCTCAATGACAAAAGGATTACGAGGAGCCTATTGGGAACCTGATGCAACTTCACATCCAAAGAAGCCCATCAGACCGTTTGAAATGATTAACAACACCAGCAAATATGTTCGAACAACCTCCTGTCAACCCTTTTAATAACTCCCATGGGCAACCAAAACAAAATTTCACCTGAAAATATCAATACAAAACCTAGCAGACAAGTGATGAAAATACAGGAAAACATCAACTAGGGGTTTATTAGTTGATCCAAAACAAAATTCTCCAACCATACATGATAAAAATTTAAGCAAGACAAAAAGGAAGATTACAAATGAGATCTTAGGAGTGAAAACGTGTTATGGATAATGTCACAATACATATCAGCCAAAGATCACATGAAGCTCAAAATTGTTTTTGATACGATGGTTGAAATTATTCTAATTTACGCTCAGAGATCTTGGTGTAAATCATCACTCAATCATGCAATCACCGAAACAGCTATCAAAGAAAAAATGTAACAAAAACTTAGACACCAACACTCACCAACGTTCCAATCTTCTCAAACTGTGAAACGATCAAAAAGATTCTGTCCTGATAAGCAGAACAAAACACTTCTGTGTGGGTTCCTTCGATAATTGCCGCAGTCTAGAAAGTAAGATAATTATCAAAAAACCACGCTGCAGAACTTGTGATTCACGAAAAAGGTACTATTACCTGACGGGTTTTCACAGCCTGTGCAGCCATTTTGAAATCTACTAAAGTATGGGGAAAATGTAAGGTTTGAGGAGGAGTGGGAAGCCTAAGAGATCAAGCGTCACGCTTTCCAGGTTGCTGCGTGACTGCTCACTTGTGTGAGACCTCGATAGTCGGCAGCCACTTGTAAAATTTCGCTAAGGAAATATCCGTGGCGGAAAACCACTATGATTTTCGTGTTACAGGTGATTTTAATTCTAATTATTGTTGATAACAATTGAAAATAATTTTTCCAAGCGAATTTTTCTGATGCGACATGCTCGCTGATGATCAAATGCACAATACCTCGATGTCATGTGTACGTTAACTGGAATATTTGCTGTATGTTACTGTTGTCTAAATTGAAATCAAACTTTTTTAATAGGTTTGTCTTCATTCTTATGAGCTTCAGTGTCATATCTCTGTCGCATGTTACCGTAGATTTTGATAATTATACTAAGAGGAGTAATATCATCTCGATTACATTCGAATGACAACAAATATTGTCTACCTTCGGCCTCGCTGCGGTTGTTGCGTTCCATTCACTTACGTAACTCAATTAATTTCAGTAATCCCTGCATTGAACTTGAAGCCGGAACCAAGTTAACGTATTCTGAATCAAGAATAATTATTCGTTTGCCCCAGTAACTGATAATAAGCCGATGTTGACGTAAGTACCTTAGCAAAGGCGCCTTTTTAAGTACTTAGTTTCCTATGTGCGTAGAGGACTCAAAATTTTTTAAAGGGTGGATCCTCAGTCTACCGTTAAGTTCTCTCTCTACTTTAAACTATTCTGAAAATCTTTATCGATTCATCCGTGATAGAACACTGAGTCAATAAAACATCAAGCTGTGCGACAACCTTTGTAATATGAGATAAGGTTAGTTTGACGTTAGGACGTGGGCATTTTAAATGCTTAACTCATACATCCCACTCTCTGGACGCCATCCACTAAATGTTCTGGATTTAACTTTGTATTGCTTGGCATTAAAATAGTGGATTTCTCCAGAAAATGCTGTCACCCTTGAAATTGCAAAGGAAAGTGGGACCGACTTGAAAGAAATGAGGTTTAAGTTAAGATGATCATTATTAAGACGGTAAAACTGGAAGAATTCCAGTTTGGAATCTCTATTATTTGCACTTTGCGAACCATTAGCTCAACCTATTTATTGTAACATTTGCAAATAAACATTGCATGTCAAATACAATTATAATGTATTCCCACCACAGAGTCAAGTTATGAATTTAATCACCGTGAATGAATTTCAATTATATTAACAGGCAAGTCAATAATTTTGATTCTTTTTTTGCGCTGATCAAAATGCATTAGATTGGAAAACACAATTTTACAAAGGCACACACTCAACATTGTAGCTAAGATAATGTGTTTTCTTCATTTATGTTCCAAATCTAAGCAACAAGATTTAACAACCTCTTGTCTCAAGCATCTAATCAATTTCATTATTACCTTATGTCCTTGGGTAGGTCTAAATCACCTTCTTAGTGTACCTGAAAAAAGTAAAGGTAAAAAAAGCATTGTTTAAAAAAACTGTGATGTTTGCAAAAACTTTTTCTTTTAATCTATTTCAGGTCACAGCTCAGCTGCTGCTCCTTAGTGTCTCAACTGTGTTGGGATTTTCTAAAGGTCCTCCATTGAGTACCTGTGAGAGTAAGTTCCCTCACCACAAACATGCCCCGGCACAACAAGGACTGCCTCCCTATAACATCAATGTATCCACACTCTTGTACAGCCCCGGAGACAACCTGACAGTGACCATCTCAGGATCACAGCCTTTTACAGGATTCATTTTGAATGCACAGGGGACTAAAGGTTCAATTCCTTGGCCAGTAGGAACATTTACTCAAATTCCAAATTGTATGTATTCTCTAAACTGCTTCTTTTACTTCTTGCGTATAATTCAAGACAGTTCATGGGAACAAGACATCCAAGAAAGTAACTTTTTCTTTTTTACCATGAACTTAAGATGAAAATAAGGGGTTTCTAAGTTTTCTTCTACCATGGAAGATTGTTAATTTTTTACAACACTGAAACTTGAATGCCCCAAAATTCCCAGTACAACCCTTGTATGGGACTCCCCCCCCCCCCATTGGAGAATTCTGCTGACACCCCTAGGACATCAAATTAGACCCAAGTACTTTCTCCTTAACTATTCTTGCAAACAAACAAAGAAAGGAAACAGGAGTCCCTGGCTGACAAAGGATACAACATTTCTGGATGATCTTTGGTGAAAGAATGGTGGTCATACCTTTTCTTTTTTTTTGGAAGTGTTAATGGACAAGCAGACATGTTTTTTTCCTCTTGTAGATACAGCTTATTTTTACTGTTCTGGAGGTAATCCAAAGGTAAGGTACTGCATATTTATTTCAAATTCTTTTATAGTCAATAAACGTTATAGATGTCTTGTTGTTGGTTTCTCTTTTTTGCTTATATTTAGAACACAGTTGGTCATAACAATCCTAAGCCAGCTAAGAATTTGAATTCACTTCAGTTCACTTGGATGGCTCCTGAAAAGAGCGCAGGGAACATCAGCTTCATGTTAGTAACATATATGTTTGTTTTAAATGTCATAATATTAAGCTTAACATGTTGAAATGGGGGGGTTGGGGGTGGGGTGGGGAATCGGGGGTGGTTGTGAAATGTAATATGTTGGTCAATTTGACGTTTCCACCTTCCTCCACCTGGGAGTTTATCAAAAACCCACCCTAAGGCCAAAATTGAGTTCAAATGTCCTTTCCCAAGTGCTAGATTTGATGGTCAATTATTTGGTGAAACCTAAAACTTAGACCCTGTAGACCTCCTCCTCCTTTCCTCCTCCATCTGCTTGTGAAAGTGAACTCTTTTTCTTTAAGCACCTCCATATTAAAAGATAAAATGTGTGTTCCCCTGGAAAGACTTGATACTTTTGGTTCAAATTCCCCACCCCACCCAGGCAAGGTTCAAATTTTCCACCCCACTGTCCAGGCATGAAGGACAATCAAATGTATGTGGGTTGCCCAAATGGAAATGTTGAAGCTTTGAATTGATTGTTGCATTATTGTAAGCGTTTTGTTACACTAAGCCCCTTGTGCAAGGCACTCCACAGTTTAACTGTGTAGACAGAGTTCCTTCAGGAAATATGTTTAAATATGAGGTCCCTGCTGCCTTTTGCAGACTTTCACATGTTATTTATTTTCTATATATAGCGCAACCATCGTTCAGAACTATTCCACTTTCTGGGAAAAAGTTACTTCACCTGTTGTTCACGGTCCGCCAGTGGAGAATGTCACTAGAGGGACTTCAACAGAGAGCTTTCAGGTGAGGCTATCAAAAAATGGGCCCAGCAAATGTATGGTTTTCTATCATGAAGCCTTATTTCCATGACCCTTTGTTCTGGAACCATTTTACATTGTAGATTGACAAAAAGGGATGTGGAGAGACCAAAGGGTGTTACTCCTTACCATCAAACTGCGCTGGAAGTGGAGACTGTACCTATCTTTTCACTTACAATGTTTCTGGAAGAAATGTTATCATAGACATGAGTGCTAAAGAGCGCTGGGTGGCAGTTGCTTTTAATGAAAATAAGCTAATGGTAAGAGGAAACACCATAGAAAATTCAGCTTATTTGCATGTTTTCATGATCTTTTATGTTCATACATTTTCTCAGGCAACAAATTTTGTCTTTTTTTGTTGTTCTCCTTCTTAAGGATAAGATGGACTCCATAATGTGCACTACCATGGCAACTAATTTGGCAGAATTTCGTCATTTCTATTCTATTGGTCACAGTGTTGTCCGACAGGACCTGGTGAGGAATATCTGGCTATTTCTTTATAGCATGACAGTGTCATCCTCATAATTAGTAGAACATATTGGGTGATAAGATCCTTCATAAGATAATTTCTCTCTCAGACTGGTAACTCTGACGTCACCTTTGACAAGATAGTTTATGAGGATGGTGGGATAAAGTGCAGGTTGGTAAAAAAGGCTGCTGACAAGTCTTAGTAACAAACAGAGCAATTTTCATTGCTTTGTCTTTCTTTACTTTGCTCTCTGATTGGTTTAGAAAACTTGTGCCATCCTCTTAACCCATCAAATGCTCATGAGATCCCACTGTTCCTTACCCTTTGACTGATGAACGTCTTTGGCTACTGTCATGGAAATATGTTGGAAACAACCTTAGTGTTGATGCTGAAAAAAGAAAAAATTGTAATAAAGGGATGGATTCTCAAAGATTTTTCAAATGAGTTTTACTTTTTATTTCTCTTTTCAAGTTAACAATTTCTCTTCTGTCTCTCTACCTCAGGGTCACTCGTAAACTTACCTCAAATGCAGTCTACTTTAGAGATCTAACCAAGAAATGGTATCTGCTCTTCTCCTGGGGTAAAACAAGTACGTACCATCACTCTTACAATAGAGTTCTCTATTTGACATCTCAGCAACCTCTTCAAGGAACTAATTTTGTGGGAATGATTTGAAAAGAAAGGCAATTGAGGGAAAAACAGATGAAGGAGGGGGGGGGGGGCAAAGGAGGGAGAGTGGAGGAAGAAGTCACTCTTTTCCTTGTCACTTCTTCCCAGACCCTCACCACCCACTTTGAGAGTGGTTGTGAACTCTGTTAATATCTGTGTCTTCAATGCTTTCTGGGATCTACTCTAAAAATATTTATTTATCTTTCAGGGAAATGTGCAATATACCTTTATTTACAGTTTCTTATAATATCTTTTTCCATCCAGAACGTGTAGAGAATCAAGTTTTACTTACTGCTTGAATTATTAACCATTTTGTTGCTGTAATGTATGAGAGCATTGTAGTTTTGGTTGAATTTGAAAAGCCAGTCGATATGAATCAATAAAATTATTGGGAATGCCAAACCCTACTCACTTATTAAGAAAATTAAATTAATGAAAAAGAAGCTATTTACCTGTGCGACTTCATTGCTGATTCAAGTATTACTTTCATATGTTTGCGCACAGTATATCATTTAAACTAAAGCATTTGTATAAGGATCAATGTCAATAACCCAACAACAGTCAACTGATGACAAGGTAGAGTTAATGTTGGTTGAGGGAAGGGGTTGATGCACAGTTGCTAACATTGATCCTTGTATAATCAGGTTTGTCTGGCAGTGCACAGTATCACCGTGCCAATCAATCTGTCACAGCTGATATGGTGGACCTTGGTGTCAATGCAGTTCTTAAAGATGAAAAAAGTCAGGCTGAAGCTACAGTAAGATGTTCAATCATTAAGTTCACATTTGACCCTTTTCTCCTTTCTTTAATACTTTTTATCTTTGTTGGAATAAAGAGGAAAATTGAAGAACCGTATGTAAATGACTTAACTCACAAGTAAACCATGAGTGTCATTCATAAATGTTTTGCTCTCATGTTCTTGTTACTAAAGATAACCAAAGATGGGTGCAGGAAGACAAAGAGCTGCTATTCTGAGCCTGCAAACTGCAAGTCTAGCAAAGACTGTGATTATCTTGTGACCATGAAACCCACGGGGGACCAGGGAGAGTCAGGCGAAGTGGAATTTGAGCTTAGCGCTAAGAAACAATGGGTGGCCATTGGTTTTAACAATGAAAAGAACAAGATGGTGAGAAAAAAATTATTGTAGTTATTGAAATGTTAAGCTTGTGATTTAAGGTAACATTATTGTTTCTTTTTCTAGCCACAGTGCTTTGTCAGATTTATACGTCATGTTAAGACGTCACAATATGTTGGCAAAATTTCATGTGCTAAGTATCCAAGGCAGCCATTGATTGACTTCTGGGAATACAAACTGATTGTGATTGGCAAAAAAACTCAACTAATCAGAAGGAAGTATGACCCCAGTCATAACTTGATTAAACAAGTGATCTGCAGTTCAGGCTGCATACTACCCAGTGAAGGTTCCTGTTTAATTTCTACCTTTCCTCTTACTTACTTCGGTAATCTCTGTAACCCTCTAACTCCCATGAGTGACCAAGACAGAACTCCTCCCTACCATATCAATACAATATGAAACAGAAAAGTGTTGGGGATCAAGAAAAATTTCAATTATTAGTTAATCCAATAACAAATTTTCAGAACTAACATCATAAGAATTGTATGTCAGAGAATTACTAAATGAGATCTTGGGAGTTAAAGGGCTAACTGGTCCTAACCCCCACAAAAACACTGCAGAATATCATTCTGTCATGCAATGAAAAAGCCATTTCTGTTCTGGTGATAATAATCAAATTGTTGACAGCACTGTTTGTTATTTACTTGTTTTCAGGATGGCACCGATGCCTTAATCTGCGCTGAAGTCAATGACAAAGTCACTGTAGAACATTATATGGCCGACCAAGGGTATGGTAGACCTACAAAGACCACCCCTGTAAGTACCTGGCATCCTCGACTGTCCAGTGGTATTTTTACCTGGTTACCAGTTTAACAAATAGATTCCAAGTTGAACATCAGTGACATACTCAGCTGCGCCTCATGTGCCACTTTTTTGTTCTTACCACATTTTGACGTCATCTGTGATCTATTACTGAACAGACACATGGCAACTTGGAATCTATTTGTTTTATATAATAAAGAATTAAAATATACAGAAAAAAGTTTTAATGATGACATCATTTATACGTCTGTCCTCTAATAGATCATAAGTGAGAACCAATCAGAATATGTGCATAACTGAGTTTACTATATAATTAGATATAGCTTGTATGAATCACCACATGAAATAATGAGTATAGAGTTGAAAATGCACTGATTAACTGAATTTTAGCGAGTTTCAATTAAGTGTGTGATGATTGACATATTTTTGTATTTCAGACTCCCACTTCTATTATTGCAACTCTTGCTGAATCAAAAGGTGGAGTTGTTGCCTGTCGGTAAGTCTCATTCCATCTGCAAGAGTATCACAAGTGGATCAAACCTTCAAGTTTCCCTTAACATTCATGGACACCAATTTTTGTCCTTGAGCATAAAGAGGCACTGAGAATGTCAATTATGGCTCAAAATGACAACACAATGAACCCGTCAAGGTTAGAATCTGGACTTCTTGATCCTGAGCCATTGGAGTCTCTTCCCTAAACTGAGACCAGGAAACCTTGAATCCAGAGTGTCAGGGGTGGGGTAGGGTTATTTTGTCACTTGTGCACAGTTCCATTTTCCTCTAACTTTCTAATGATATGAAAACACCAGAGGAAGAAATACTGCAAGAAATTGGGTAGAAATTCTTCCCTTTCTAGAAAAGAGAGATAAAACACGGTTGTCATTATTTATAATAGCTTTAAAAGGAAGAAGAAAGATGACAAAATGGTGGATCTTACAAAGACATGGCATCTTGTGTATGCAAGTGGCCCTATGAGTAAGTGATGTTTTTTAATGGTAAATATGTATTCATTATTTGACAGTGTGAACAGTTTTTGGATCAATGTCAGTATCTGAGCAACTGCGCACTTACTCCTCCCCTAACTCAAGATAAAGCCTAACTTCTTATCAGTTGACTGCAGTTGGGTTGGTGGGGGGGGGGTTAGATGTGCAGTTTCTCAGATACTGATATTGATGCTTTTCTTAATAAACAGGTGGAGACAAGATAGGCATACACTCCACAACTCCAAAAACCAGCCCTCAGAAAGTGGACGTCAGTGCAATCGGAGAGCTTGTTGCAGCAGAGGAGAGCATTACATTGGTACAGGTTCATGGTAAGAGAGCTGATATTGTGGTCAAAACAAAGTTCATCCAAAGAAACCATTTTTGGGAAAAATTCACAATAGTCTAATTAATCTAAGAGTTTTTTTAAACCTGATAAATCTCAAACAATCGAGAACCAATTTCATGGTGCTATACATTACATGCAACATGTCAATTATTTACAAAAGATATTTGGAAAATTCCTAACATGGTAAAGCAAAAGTCTAATATGACTAGCTTGAATAATTTGAGAACCAATGACTTAACTGCAAACTTCAACGTTATCAGACGGTTCCTACACTAGTGTCTGATCTTAGAAACTAATGTCTGAATCTAGACACAAGTGTCCGATTTTAGACACTAGTGTCCAATTTTGGACTTAAGTGTCCAATTTTGACACAAATGTCTGATCTTAGACACTGTTGTCTGATTTTAGACAATAGTGTCTGATTTTAGACAATAGTGTCTGATTTTAGACACAAGTGTTCAATTTTAGACACTAGTATCCGATTTTAGACACTAGTGTCCGATTTTAAACACTTGTGTCTGATTTTAGATGCTATTGTCCGATTTTAGACACTAGTGTTCAATTTTAGACACTAGTGTCCAATTTTATACATCAGTATCCCATTTTAGACACCACCATCCGATTTTAAACAATAGTGTGCAAAATGAGAAAGTATTTTCAGTCTTGACTTTCTATTTCTCACAGGCTGTTTAATGGTTATTGCATGGATCGGCTTTGCATCGATTGGAATGTTCATTGCTCGTCACATGAAGGTGTTGTTTGGCCAGAGGGTTCTGCTTGGTACCAAAATGTGGTTTACGGTAAGACTTTTATTCTTTCAAACACAGTTTTATCAAAACACTTGTCGATAATTTCATTTATGGGAGGAGCACTGTATTTCACTTTTTATTCCAAGTATCGTGTTGATTTGTTAGTTGGGGATATAACAGCTCGGAGTTAGTTTCTCATTTGCTTATGATAATGAAAGATAAACCTACAGAAAGTTTTTACAGGTTCACTGGAAGAGTGAAATATTTTGGATAAATGTCAGTATCTAAGCAACTACGCACCTACCCCTCCCCAAACTCAACATGAGCCATAACTTGTTATAAATTGACTGTTGTTGGGTCAGTGGAAGGTGTAGGTGCGTATAGCCGCTCAGATACTGACATTGATCCACATTTTGATTGTCATTTCTCAGCTTCACCGATTGTTAATGGTCTTGACAGTTGTGCTAACTATCCTTGGAGTTATCATCATCTTTGTTCATGCTGGTCGCTGGACCAAGGTAGGACTAAATCTTCATATCCTGTATCTTCTCCATAATGGTTAGCTGGGGACATTAGGGAACCCACGCACTTCTCGCAAAGTGAAATTTCCTTTAAAAAATATTGTTAACTGCCTTAAGCAGTCTGGCCACAGTCCTCTAAAAACTGATGTAAATGATATATGCGCATTAGGGCATATTCATATGCATTATTATTATTATCTCTTTGACCTGCGTGACACCTCAGCCAATCACAACCACTTAACCAGTGACAACATCAATTTACATCATATCCCGGCACAAAGCACAAGTCAAGAGTTTTCTAGAGGTGGATTGTTGACAGAACAAGAGGCTAGGCTTGTATTAGGCCTATCGATTGGCTACATGGATAGATAGTTCCCAGCCTTCTTTTTTCCTTTTACTCACAGGAAGCTGGTGCTCATCCAATCACTGGTATATTTGTACTGGTGCTTGCTGTTATTCAACCAATTATGGCAGTATTCAGACCCCACCCTGGAGAAGAAAAGTATGTTTGGAGAATATTTTTTTCTCTCTTTTCTCTTATGTATCCTCAGTGTTCATGTTCCTTATTGTTGGTGTTGCTTTTCTTTAGACGCTACATCTTCAACTGGGCTCATCGTGGTGTGGGGCTGTCCGCACTAATCCTGGCTGGTAAGGAGTCTTTTGAATCAATATCGCTTTAGAATGATCACTGGCTTAGCTCTTTCGCTCCTTGAGCTGAAAAACTGGTTACTCCTTGTTACACTAACAATACACTGTGACACCAGATTCCCTTGATTAGTTTATATAGAAAATGGAAACTAGCCCAGTAGATGGGAGAATCGCAAAGCAGATCTTAGAAGTTAAAGGAAGATGATACTGTGTGGAAAATGTTTGCAACTTTCTTTGAAACATCACACAAAGTCATACACTTTAGAGATCACTGAACTGTCAAACAAATTAGAGGCTGATATTATCTGCAATTCCCGCTGATGGTTTTGGAAAATTTCTTTAGATACTAACCACTAATTTTTATAATACATCTTAAACTTCTCTTTGTTAAACTTCACAGTGGTGACTGTGTTCTTTGGTCTTCGCCTTCCTGATTCAGGGCTAGGTGACTCCGCCCTGTACCCCATGGTCGCCTACTGTGTGGCTTTGACTCTTGTGGTTGCTTACGACATCTATGATACTTTGTCAACACCACAGGGCGAAGCATTTTTCAGTGTCGTTCCATCGGGAGGGAAAGAAGGTGATTACTTGTGGAGTTAGGAAACTGAGTTTTAATCAGAACTGATCATCCAGCTGACTTGTTAATTTATTGGGAGAACTCTGTTATTAATCAGAACTGTCTGGCAAGATCAGTCAGTGTCTAGATTTTATACACTATTTTAAGGAAATGTTTCAAAGTTAGATGAAAGCATACAAAAAAGGTCATATTCTTCTGTAAACTTACCATTCTTTTGGCCATTTTTGATTGATTCTAATCTCCCTCACGTGACTGAATGACTATCGACTGTTATCATCACACTAAAGATACGAAACAGTGCCCATGTAACACAAATGTAAACTCTCGAAATGCACACTAATGGTTAATGGAGTTCAGTCATATTCAATACTTTTGGTCTGTCAATTCCATATATGCTAGTCACATGACTCTTGTTGTATCTTTTTGTTTATTTTAATGACAGCTGAAGATGTTGAATTGCAGCCCCCTGACATTCCGGTATAAAAAATTCATTTCAGTATATCTTGTTCAGTTGTGTCTTTTGTTGTGCTTAATTCTGGTCCTGAGGAAGAAACAAGTAAAGTTTGTTGAAGGCGATTTAACAAATTTAAACGCTTTCATACCCTAACCTGTTAACTCCATGTATGACCAAGACAGAATGTCTTCTTACAATTACTAGTGATGAGAACATAGAAAAATATTTATATGGGGATTATTAATTGATCTAATACCAAATTCTCCAAACAAACACCATAAGAATTGTATGACAGACAGTGAGGAGAAATACTAATGAGATTTTGGGAGTGAAAGGTTAAATGACGTCAGTGCATTATGATCAGCGATATAGGTGACGTAAAATGCGTTCTTTAGGAACTCCTGCTGAAGTAGAAATTCTTAATTTCCTTCTCTTCCAGTTGTCCAAGCTTTGTGTGCAAATAGGGTATTACTCTCTGTGGATGTTTTCTTTCGGTTCTCACCTGTTGTTACTTTTTCTTCCTTTTGCAGACTGTAAATGAACGCAAATTTCTGTTTGCCTTTACGGTTCTTGTTTCAGTTGGTGTTGTGATTGCACTTTTGGTGCTGATTGCAATCGCTGACAGGGAATCTCACGAACATGATCACGACAGCTAAATTAAAAGTCAAGGAGTGAGTTTATAAGGGTGTGCTATTATTTCAATATGCGAAACAATCAATCCCTAGGTTGAAAGCGTGGAGACTTGTAGAAAGAATCTATCTGAATTTTCTTCCTGAAATCATTAAACTGAAATTTTTCATTTTCTTCTTGTACAGTCCTTTAAATCTCATCCATTGTTTATCATCTGTATTTCTTTTATTTATTCTTTTGTATTTGATGTTTGTCCAAATCTGCATTCAATAAAATGAAAGAGGAAGTTACCTTTAAGGTCTCAGGGTACATATAACTCCCTCCCCTTCCCTCCCGTTCCTTCTTTGCTGGAAGTGCAAGATCCCTGTCTCTTTCCCACTACTTGTCTAGAAAAAAGGTGATAATTTATGATAATCTTACATCCTGGTTTATCCTCAAATGCCATTGGGTCACTAGTGTCGAACTGACCCTGTCCCCACCCCTCCAGAGAATCCTGCTTATACTCTTTTTAGGTGTTCTTCTACTTAAAGTTGTTTTCATAGTTCCTTTAAATCACCTCTTTCTCTCTTTGCAGGTTGACGCAACAAAATTCCTCAATCAGAGGAATGATCAACCTATGAACTGAAGTGGTACCAAAACTATCGTATAAGAACTAGTTGATAGTTGATAGTGAACATTTTTGGTAGCCCATTTATCTTTTTAATAAGGTTACATCTGTATACTGTCTCATTTATTTTCTGTGAACATCACTTTTTCATCAGGATGTAGCTTTCTTTTTTTTTTAGGTGAAATGTTTATAAGAGCAAACAGTTATTAATGGATGAGGTGGTAGAGGTCATACGTTTATGAAGAAATATATAGACTAGTAAAAAGTGTTCAGAAGATTTTCCTCTAGGTAATAGTATGCATAATGCTGATATATTTGAATGATTTAAACTCTAGCAAATATTTAGACATTTTAACGATGATTTATCGTAAATAAAACAGTCATATGTTTGAGAAAGGGTTTCCTATAGAGGTCTTGGCTCAGTTCAAAGCCCTATTTGCAATTGTTTTACACCATGTTTTTACAATCTCTCCAAAGAAGTCTCTGGCTGACACACTCTTGCTCATTGAGAGCTTGACTGTTTCAAGTCAACTATGTGATTCATAATGGTAATAGGACCGAGTGGACTCCAATTCGGTCTGTAATCATACAAGTGATTAACAAAATCGGACGACTTGTCAATCATGAGAATTATAACAGACAGAATTGGAAGACAAAAATTGTGTTACCAATTAATCATAACCTTCACAATTTCCAAAAACAACAAATACATTTAGGACAAATATCTGTGGTAGAGACAAAGTCTAAGTAAAAAATTCCTCAACTTTGGAAATTCCCCAATTTTTTCAGGATAAGTGGTTGTTGCTGTAGTTATTGTGATCAATTCTATGATTGGTAGATTTGGCTGAAAGGACTGAGCATGATTCGAAATTTCAACTGCCTGATTATAGCCAACTGTCTGATTACATTGTGTAATTACAACTGCAGAATGATTCGTGAAAAATAAAGCAGCTAAAGCACCAATCACATTTGAGTAAATTGTAATGGTTATGATCAAGGGGAGAACTGAAGGGTGTGATACCTGGAAATGCCTTGATATTCACCCTTGCAGTGTAGCTTGGTGAAATTTCATGATACTATAGCAACAGTGACGAGACTAGTGCAGTCTGCACCACATGACTAATGATTGAGAAACCCCTCCTTGGTTAAAACAACTTATAAAAATTTAGACAACTTCCTGTACAATCAAAGGAGCATTACCACATGACGCACAGTAAGTATTTACAATTAAAGAAAAACTGTGAAAATATCAGTAAATCCCAACACTCAAGGAATAAACTTGCAAGAAAGTGGGTAAAAAAAACATTGGGTAATGAGAAAAAACCTATATACAAATACATCCCAGACTATTTATAGGCTTGGTATAACATAAAGAAAGAAAGCAATCACCAAAAAAAAAAAAGGAAGAAAAGCTTTAAAATGAAATTTAAAAAAAAAAAACAAAAAAAAAACAGCAAGTTCCCTTGGACAGGATCTGCACCTAGTCTGCGACCACAGTTTCATAGTACAATGCTCAACCCACAGAGCTGCAGGAAAATTGCCATGAAATTGAGAGCAAATTTAAGTCAATTTGTATCGAGTCAACAATATAATGTTAGGATCAAGTGTGCAAACATTCTGAGGGAAGAAGTGTTTTGACTCTAAGATGACATCAGAACTAAAACTCTGCTGTTTGCCAGTGACATAATTTTCAAATTCAGGGGCACTCTCCTCCTTTAACTCCCACGAGTCACCCAGACAGAATTTCTCCTTACAATATAAATACAATAGCAAGCAGATAAGTGATAAGAACAAAGAAAAATATCAATTTGGGGATGGGTAGTTGATCCAATACTACCGGTAAATTCTCTGAACTAATATTATAAGAATAATTATTATTGTATGATTGACAGTAAAGAGAATTACAAATTTGATCTGGGAGTTAAAGGGTAAATGATTTTTCTCCTTCATTCTCAACACTTCTGCTTCATATTATGGTGATATTGTAGAGAGAAATGCTGTGTTGGTCACTTATGGGAGGTTAAGGGTTCATTTTCCCTCCTCCCCTGCTATAATCCTTAGTTGATGTAAAAAGTCTAAAGGTGAGAAAACCACAAAAAGGTCAAGAGTTGCTAATTATTGAAAAGATCATTCACTTGGTAAGATTTCAGTTTCTAAATTTCTACATTATTTATATTCCCTTTTTGGCAGAATAAAAAACATTTGAGATTCCAGTTAAAGATAATGTTCAGCTCTTTGCTCAGAACAGTGGAGGAGACATTCACACAGCCATCAATGGTCTCCAGTTCTCCTCTTCAAAAGGTGAGATCGCTGGGATCAATGATGAGGTTTCCAGAGATTTTTCCTGCATCACATTAAGAATTTTAGTTATTGCAGTAGATCATTTTGAAGTTTTTTAATTTTCTAATTACAGATCACATTTCCTTTTGCACAGAAGGTTAACATAAAGGTAATGTCCAATAATGTAAATTTTACAGTTTTCCATAATGATTGTGGTTCAGATGCCAACTTTTCCATTTCAAAAAAAATAAAGTTTTTCAGGTTTTTTATTTGTAGGGGTGGCACAGATATGCTTGATGAAAAAGACTGTGGTATGAATAGTGATAATGATGATGAAATCCTTGTTAGTTCCCAACCAAATGGGAATAGCACCCAGGGAGCTAATAAGTGCCTGGCCATGGGTGAAGAGTGTGATTCACAAGGAACCTCTGAGATGCCTCGAGATGATGATGATGTCATAGAAGATTTAGATGATGAAGACTAAGGGGTGAACAGAGCTTCTGACACCTTCCATCTGGGAATGGCAGTCATGCAGGGTGGTTCATCTGAGTGTGATGCAGTGCCCCCCTCAAGGTTGTCATCATTTGTACAAAAGCTACAACCATTACTCTGGTAGACCCACACTTTACAAGGGTTGGTTTGAAGAAAAGTTTGTCTAATTTCACAAAACTTGTGGTCTAAATAGTGGTAATGTTAAATAACCAAAGACCTGGATTGTAAATTGTGTACAAAACAGTAAAAACATATTATCTGTAGTTTGTTTTGTCAAATACATCCAAGTTTAGAAGCTATTCATTGAAAGATTACAACTGACATTTGGTTCATAGTGCAGCAATGACTTCCTCAACTCGCTGCAATCAGGCTCAACTGATAGTGTTTTATAATGTTCACAGGAAGAAAGAGAAGCACTAGTTTGAATAGTTATACAGATGGGAGGAAAAAGCAAAAGATCTCTAAATATACATCAAATTGTTAACTGATTTAACAAAACATTTTTGGTTATTACTTGTATTATGTATTTTCATGAAGAAAAAGTGCTTCACATATATAAGATGAAACTTAAAAAAAAAACAAATATTAAAAAGGAATGACAGTTGATAATGGTTGGATTCAAAGGCTCCAAAATCAATGATTATGGGCTTCTCTGCATTGTATGCTCTTGTTTTGATACTCACAGCTATGTCATGGAGTAAGAAGCTTGAAATTTGAACTTTTCACTGTCCATAGGTTTATCAGACTCATTTGTAAACGATTGCAATAATGATTGTTGTGTAGGAGTCTGTACATTTTTTGTTTAAGACAGGTATTCTTTATCACCAGACTCTATTTGTTTCAAGCAGTTTTAAAATCTGCTGTAGTATCTGTGGTGAATGTTTCTTGAGGGCAATACCCAAAAGAACTGGTTTGCTGGCATGCTTATTTATAAGGGCTCCAATCTGTTTAGCATAAACATGCCAGATTTCCTGCAATGTAATAACATGTTCAAAATTAAATACAAACGTAAGTCAATGAATGAAGTGATATTAACCCTCTGTCAGTAACAGTCCATCCTATCAAAAACCTGTTGTAATCATAAATAATTTTCCACTCATTGACAACATTTAGAGTGAATCTCTTCATACACCTTAAAATACTACACAAGGTAGACCACTGCATTTACTAGCCTTTTAATTTAGTGGGCATGAAAATGTTACTTTTTGCACAGTCTTTTCTTGTTCCTTTTTTCCCCTCCAGTATTAACAGCTTTTAAGGCCTGGTAGACATAGACATACTCATAAAGAAAACTAGCTTGCAGTGCAGGCATCTTATAAGGGTGAATTAACATTAGGAAGCTTGCAATCATTTATTCCACCAGCCATGTTTGATTTGGAGATAGAGGTGATGAGGGGAGGGGGGGCAGGAAAGGTGAAAATCTTCACTCCCCCAATCTTACCCCTCTCCTTATTTTAGACTGTTGCCCACCCCCTTGGTACAATATTCTTTCTCTCCACAGCCTTCTGCTATAATTAAATTAAAAGAAGGGGGCCATAATTTTTCCTAACAAAATTACCTCTGCTCTACAGGCTAAAAGAAAATGTGCTAAGTTTATGAAGTCTTAAACATTTCCTTGTATGATAGCTCAGTGAATTTGGTACTTGTTACCAGTAAATTTACTGTGTTCTGTAATTGAAAATTTCCTAAATTTTTACCATCTACTTACTTAGCAATGAGTTCATATCCCTCAGAGAAGATGCATTTGACCACCTCTGAGATTGATGGAGTTTCTGCAGAACTAGACAACAGTATAGAACTTGATGAGCTCTCTGTTGGAGACATCCTATTTACACTAACCTGCAAGGATGTTCATTGAACAGATGATTTTTAAAGAAACTAGGTTTATGCAAATTAACAAACTCAAAGCTTTTAGGTTCTCAATGACAAAAGGATTATGAGGAGCTTAAAGGGAACCTGCTGCAACTTCACATCCAAAGAAGCCCATCAAACCGTTTGAAGTGATTAACAACACCAGCAAATATCCTCGAACAACTTCCTGTCAACCCTTTAACTCCCATTGGGCAACCAAAACATAATTTCTCCTAACAAGATCAATACAAAACCTAGCAGACAAGTGATGGGAATACAGGAAAATATCAACTAGGGGTTTATTAGTTGATCCAAAACAAAATTCTCCAACGATATAAAAAATTAAGCAAGACAATAAGGAAGATTACTAATGAGATCTTAGGAGTGAAACGTTTTATGGATAATGTAACAATACATATCAGCTAAAGATCACATGAAGCTCAAAATTGTTTTTAATACAATGGTTGAAATGATTCTAATTTACGCTCAGATATCTTGGTGTAAATCATCACTCAATCATCCAATCATCAGAAACAGCTATCAAAGAAAAAAAGTAACAAAAACTTAAGACAACAACACTCACCAAAGTTCCAATATTCTCAAACTGTGAAACGATCAAAAAGATTCTGTCCTGATAGGCAGAACAAAACACTTCTGTGTGGGTTCCTTCGATAATTGCCGCAGTCTAGAAAGTAAGATAATTATCAAAAAAACCACGCTGCAGAACTTGTGATTCACGAAAAAGGCACTTTTACCTGACGGGTTTTCACAGTCTGACCGGCCATTTTAAAATCTATGAATGTATGGGGAAAATGCAAGATTTGAGGAGGGGTGGGAAGCCTAAGATATTCAAGCGTCACGCTTTCCAGGTTGCTGCGTGACTGCCCACTTGTGTGAGACCATTGGTAATCGGCAGCCACTTGTAAAATTTCTCTCAAGGAAATATCTGAGGCGGAAAACCACTATGATTTTCGAGTTACAGGTGATTTTAATTCTAATTATTGTAGATAATAATTGAAAATTATTTTTTCCGAGCGAATTTTTCTGATGCGACATGCTCGATGTCATGTGTAAGTTAACTGGAATATTTGCTGTATGTTACCGTCGTCTAAGTTGAAATCAAACTTTTTTACTAGGTTTGTCTTCGTTCTTATGGGTTTAGTGTCATATCTCTGTCGCATGTTGCCGTAGATTTTGATGATTATACTCAGAGGAGCAATGCTATCTCGATCACATCCGAATGACAACAAACATTCTACCTTCGACCTCGCTGCAGCTGTTGCATTCTATACACTTACGTAACTCAATTACTTTCAGTAATCCCCGCACTAAACTTGAAGCCGAAACAAAGTTAACGTATTCTGAATCAACAATAACTTTATTGCGCCTTGGTAAAGGTGTCTTTTTTAGTTTTTGGATTTATCGGTGATAGAACCTTGAGTCACTAAAACATCTAGCTGGGCGGCAACTCAGTTCAGAAGTTTATGCAATATGAGATAGGTTTAGTTTGACATCAAAACGCGGGCATTTTCATAGGTGAGATATGTCAGTGTTTCGGGATTTAATTGCTGATATTTCGCCTTATGAAAAATGGAAAGAGGGAAAAACATTGGAAAACATCTTTTAATAAAGATTTCTTAGCGCAGGTAATCAATCATCCGTTCCAATTGTTTACATTAAGAACCAATGGTATTGTCAATGTTGTTGTAACAAAGAATAGAGGCCAACATATTTTATATTCGTTATATCGATGGCTTAAGGGCTTCTGTCTACTTTACCAAACGTTTTTCAAAGGCGTTGGAAGATGAAGTCAACAGTTCCCGTGTTTTTTTTTGTTTGTTTTTTTTTTCACTTTAAATACTGGATTTTAAAAAAATCGGCACTTCAGATGCATATTGGTTTCCGATTTTTATCGTTGGGTGAAAACCTGATGCGAATTTTCAATGTGGTAGTATGTGTTTTGTAGGTATGTATTCTGAGAAATGTATCTTTTTTTTAGTTATCATGCTGAACTCATACATCTCACTTTCTGGAGGTCATCCACTAAATGGTTCTGGATTTAAATTTTAATTTCTTGGCATTAAAAAAGGATGTCATGTCTACAAAGATGTACACCATGAGGTTACTGTTTAAACAAAACACTGATTATGTTATTTTCATAGCAACACTCTATAAATACATCATAATTGCTTTAACTCTTTTTTTAACTTTTTTGGTGCTGATTTAAATGCATTATATCAGAAAAGACAATCTTACAGAGACACATGCTAAACCATATAGCTAAGATAGTGTATTTTCTTCATTTTTGTTCCAAATCTAAGTAACAAGATTTTTAACATGAATATTATTTCAAGATCCTTAGGAACTTCTTTTCTCCAATGTCAAATCAATTTCATAATTACTGCCTAACGTCATTGGGTAGGTCTAAATCTTCAAACCCACCTGCATTTCAGCGTACTTGTAAGGGTAAAGGTAAAAAAGCAATGTTCAAATAAACCATGATGTTCGCAAGAACTTTTTCGTTTAATCTATTTCAGGTCGCAGCTCAGCTGTTGCTCCTCAGTGTCTCAACCGTGTTTGGATTCTCTAAAGGTCCTCCATTGAGTGCCTGCGAGAATAAGTTCCCTCACCACAAAAGGGCTGTGGCACAACAAGGACTGCCTCCTTATAACATCTCTGTGTCCTCACTTTTGTATAACCCTGGAGACAACCTGACAGTGATCATCTCAGGATCACAGCCTTTTAAGGGATTCATTTTAAATGCACAGGGGACTGAAAGCTCGATTCCTCGGCCAGTAGGAACATTTACTCAAATTCCAAGTTGTATGTATTCTCTAAACTTCTTCTTCTACTTCTCGCACATAATTCAAGACAGTTTATGAGAATGAGACATCTGAGAAAGTAACTTTTTCTTTGTCTTCTATGAATTTAAGGTGAAAATAAGGGGTTCCTAGGTCTTTCTCAACCAGGGAAGAAATTGTTTATAACGTCGAAACTTGAATGCCAAAAAAATCCCAGTAAAACACTTATATAGGACTTCTCCTTCTTCTGCTGACATCCCTGGGACATCAAATTGGACACAAGTACTATCTCTTTAACTGTTCTTGCAAACAAACAAAAAAAGGAAACAGGAGTCCTGGCTGATGAAGGATAGAACATTTCTGGCCAATCTTTGGTGAAAGAATGGCAATTATACCTTTTCTTTTTTTTGGAAGCATTGGTGGACAAGCGGACATATTTTTATTTTTCTTGCAGATACAGCTTCTCTTGACTGTTCTGGAGATGAATCAAAGGTAAGGTATTGCATACTTATTTCAAATTCTTTTTAAGATAATAAGCACTATAGGTGTCTTGGCAGAGGAAACTATTGTTTTTTTTCTGCTCATATTTAGGACACAGTTGGTCATAAAAATCCTAACCCAGCTAAGAACTTGAATTCACTTCAGTTCACTTGGATGGCTCCTGAAAAGAGTGCAGGGAACATCAGCTTCATGTCAGTAACATATACGTTTTTTTGAAGGTCATAATATGTAGCTTAAACTTGTTAACATGAGGGGTGGGAAGGGGGGTTGGCTGTGGAATGTAATGTGTCAGTCTATTTGAACTCAAGCATTTGAACTTTTGAAAATTGGTTTAACAAAAACCCATTCTTAAGGGCCAAAATTGAGTTTAATGTCCTTCCCAAGTGTCAGATTTGATGGTCAATTATTTGGTGAAACCTAAAACCTGGACCTTGTAGACCTTTCCTCCTCAGGGCCATCTGCTTGCAAAAGTCAACTCTTTTCCTTTAAGTACCTCCATATTAAAAGATACAACTGGAAAGACTTGATACTAAATACTTCTGGTTCAAATTCCCCACCCCACAGGCTGGGCACGAAGGACAATCAAATGTTTGTGGAATGCATGAGGGGGGATGTTGAAGCTTTGAATTGATTGTTGCATTATTGTAAGTGTTTTGTTGGAAGTTGAAATGTACTGAACCCTTTGTGCAAGGCACTTTATAGTTATAATTGCATAGACAGAGTTCCTACAGGAAATATTTGAGATATGCAGCAGCCAATGTTTAAATATGCAGTCCCTGCCTTTTGTAGATTTTCATGTGTTATTTATTTTCTATATACAGTGCAACCATTGTTCAGAGCTATTCCACTTTCTGGGAAAAAGTTTCTTCTCCTGTGGTTCATGGTCCACTAGCAGAGGATGTCACCAGTGGGACTTCAACAGAGAGCTTTCAGGTGAGCCCAATGATCAAAAAATGGGCCCAGCTAATATAGGGAGGGGAAGAACCTTAGGAATGAGCTTACATACATACATACATACATACATTCTTTATTTGATAAGTAGGTTGTGTGAAAGGCAGCCAAAGGGCTGATGTGGACCTACTATACTAAATATTAAGAATTACATATATATAAAAATTGCAATAATAACTTAGAACTACTATATACAAATAAAATGGTGTTCACTAAGACTAACATATAAATCTAAAAGTAAATGAAATGGTCCTTTCTGTTGGCAACTACTGTTGCCTCTTTCTCAAATGAAAAATTGTCAATAGTCTTAACATGTTTACGTAAAATTTGTTTAAAAGAATAAAAACTTTCAGGTACTTTAACTAATCTATTTACAAAATTCCAAATAACAGGACCTCTGTATCGTAGGGAGTTCCTGCCGGTCTCTGATCTAAATCTAATGACATTAAATTGGTTAGGAACACGAGAAGATCTAGAAGAAACTCTTTTAGAAAACAGTTCACATATCGACTGGGTCGTTGTTCCAAAATATACTTTGTGCAAGAGAAACAGTACAGATTTTTTATAGAAGTAAGAGATGGGCAGCCAGTCGGATTTCATGAGACATGTGTCATCTGCCATCGTTGAGTCGAGGTTATTCACAATACGAGCTGCTCTTGCATGAATATGGTTTAGAGAGTTCAGTGCGGAAGGAGAACAATTTCCCCATACCGAAATTCCATACGTTACACTGGGGATAATTGTTTTAAAGTATATTTCCTCGAGAACCTTCTTCGGAAGGATTCTCATTCTCTTCAACGCTCCAACCTTCTGCGTAAAAGATTTCTTCACTGAGTCAATGTGCACAGACCATGTCAGCTTATTGTCAATTTTAACTCCAAGACAAGTGGTGTAATTAACCAGGTCGATATGGCCAGTGTTAAAGTGGAGGGGAGGTATAGGCCCAACAAAAGAGGTTTTACTTAGTATCATTGCTTCAGTTTTAATTGGGTGGATGGTTAGCTGATTCTTAATGCTCCACAGGAGAACTTGCTCCAATGATTTATTTAGTGACAACATAACCTGGTCAACATTTGGTCCAATACAGTAAACTGTAGTGTCATCTGCATACATGTATAGATCTCCCGAGTCGATGTGGTCAGGGAGATCATTAACATATATGGTGTAGAGCCGGGGGCCAAGAAGCGAGCCTTGAGGGACTCCATATCGCACATAGTCAGTGACCGACCTGCAATTATTAACTTCAGCAAATTGACATCTATCAGTAAGATAGCTCATTAGCCATTCATGAAGAGATCCTGATATTCCAATGGCGTGTAGTTTATGCGATAAAATATAATGGGGGACAGTGTCAAAAGCTTTCTGGAAGTCAATAAAGACTGCTCCAACTGTCAGACCATTGTCAATTGCTGTCTTCCATCCTTCAGTCATAGAGGTAAGCATTCCTTCAGTCGATAGTCCCTTGCTAAACCCCCACTGTTTACAGCTTTTTATGCCACAGCTGTTCAGATGGGTATCAATTATGTTGCAGATCTGGCTTTCGAGCAGCTTGCTGGGGATACTTAAAAGTGATATTGGCCTATAATTTGAAGCATCTGCTGGGTTTCCTTTTTTAAAGATTGCATTAACTTTTGCAATCTTCCATGTGTTAGGGAAGCTGGACTGAGCCATGCTGCTCTTGAAAACAGTTACAATGCCCTCTAGGGCGGATGTTCCTGCAATAGCTAAGCTACGAGAAGAGATGCCATCAGGACCAGATGCTTTGTTAATTTTAATTGTCTTGATATCAGTTTTGAGTTTGTTGATGTTGACCTCCAAGACCTGCACAGTGGGGGTAACTCTGTACATGAATTGATGGGGTTCATCAGCTTCGGGGAATTTTTCAGCTAGTTCCTTGCCAATATTTATGAAGTAAGAGTTAATCAGTTCAGCTTTCTCGTAGTCATTTGTGATTTCCTTATTTTCAGCATCTCTGAGGGGGCCAATATGTTTATTCTTAGGTTTTCCAGTGGCCTCGTTCACAGTTTTCCAGAAAGATTTTGAGTCCTTGGTCTCTGTAAATTTCTTTTTCCAATATTGAGCTTCAGCACGTCGTAGCATCTTAGATACTTTGTTCCTAGAGGATTTGTAATCAACCCAGAGTTTATTAGTAGCGGGTGTGCCATCACAGGCTTTCAGAAGTTTATATCTCTTATTCATCTCTTTCCGGATCTCACTGTTCATCCAAGGTAGTGAATTTTTTCTAACCTTGGCTTTACGTAAGGGAATGTGACTGCTTGCAATAACATTATACATGCAATTCCAAGCCCAAGTGATGTCATCCAAGTCCTCAAAGGTGGAACAGACCCACCAGGGAGCACTTTCCAGGTCATGTTTGAAGTCTTTCGGGTTTTCCAACACGTTCTTGAAGTTGTGGACATATTTAATAAAAGGCTTTGGATTCCTGATCTTCAGCTTGTAGATAACGTAGATGAATTTGTGATCAGCTATGCAATACTCAATCACATCAGACTTTGAGACCTTTGAGGTATTGATAGTCAAAATCAGATCGATCAAAGTGTTAGAATGTGCTGAGGTTCTTGTGGGTGCTTTTATGATGTTACAAAAGTTATAAGATTGTAAGATGCGTTTGAATTTCGCACCATTTCCATTAGTAGCAAGCTGATCTGAATTGAAGTCACCAGCGATCACAACATTCCTGCGAGACATCCAAATTGTACTCAATACTTGGTTGAATTCATCAAAGAAAGATGTAACGTCAGGAGGTCTATATACACAACCCACAAGTAATCTTTGCGAGTGAGCTTTCAATTCAATCCAGAGAGCTTCAATGCCGTCGTTGTCATATTTGGATATACGTACACAATCTAGGCTAATGTTAAAGTAAATAGCGACTCCGCCTCCTACTTTGTGTGACCTATCTCTTCTCAGAATTCGGTATCCATCGATGTTTACTTCGTTATCGCTTATATCTTGTGTCAGATGCGTTTCAGAAATGGTTAGGATATCCAGGTTGGTATGCTGTAAAAGTATTTTCACTTCGGGGAGGTTCTTACGGAGGCCTCGCACGTTCGAGTGACCGATGGATACTCCTTGCTTTCCATTGTCTCTCACCACGTGAAGTGCATCAAACAGAGGGGAAGCAGGCCCCGGGTTAGGACATATGTCGCCACATAGTTGTAAATATTCAAAGTTGAAGCTTGCATCGGAGTTGCTGTAGTAGTTGACTCTCGAATTCCTGAATCTGACTCGAGCTTTCCACACGAATCCAATATGGCGGATATTGAGTCGAAACAAAATGGATGATATCGGTTTCAAAAACCAATGATTATCCCAGCTTTGCTTGTTTACTTTGACGAGGCGCATATCTAATCCGATGTGTGCATCTTTGCCACTTGAACATGCCAATATGTACAGAGAAAAGCCAAAAAGAAACCAAAGTATAGGCGAACTAAAAATTTTGCTTCTTCCCGCCATGATGACCGCTGACCGCTATGAGCCAAATGAGTGAACCTGCCCATCTGGCCTTGCAGAGTGTCATTCACAAGGGTTTTACTCTCGTGTTCTAGTCACAAAAGATAACCAAAGATGGATGCGGGAAGACAAAGAGCTGCTATTCTGAGCCTGCAAATTGCAAGTCCAGCAAAGACTGTGAATATCTTGTGACCATAAAACCAGAGGGGGACCAGTGTGAGTCAGTGGAATTTGAGCTTAGCACCAAGAAACAATGGGGGGCCATTGGTTTTAACAGTGAAAAGAACAAGATGGTGAGAAAAATAAATTGTAGTTATTGAAATTTTAAACTCATGTGTCATGGTAACATTATTGTTTCTTATTCTAACCACAGTGCTTTGTCAGATTTATATGTCACGTTAAACTCATGAGTCAAGGTTACATTATTGTTTCTTATTCTAACTACAGTGCTTTGTCAGATTTATATGTCACATTAAACTCATGAGTCAAGGTAACATTATTGTTTCTTCTTCTAACCACAGTGCTTTGTCAGATTTATATGTCACATTATGATGTCACAATATGTTGGCACAATTGAATTTGCTAAGTATCCAAGGCAGCTATTGACTGACCACTGGGATTAGTCTGGTTTTGCTACACAGTGCTCTGTGATTGGCAAAAAATTCAACCAATCAGAAGGAAGTATGACCTTAGTCATGACTTGATTAAACAAGTGATCTGCAGTTCAGGCTGCATACTACCCAGTGAAGGTTCCTGTTTAATTTCTACCTTTCCTCTTACTTACTTCGGTAATCTCTGTAACCCTTTAACTCCCATGAGTGACCAAGACAGAACTCCTCCCTACCATATCAATACAATATGAAACAGAAAAGTGTTGAGGATCAAGAAAAATTTCAATTATTAGTTAATCCAATAACAAATTTTCAGAACTAACATTATAAGAATAGTATGTCAGAGAATTACTAATGAGATCTTGGGAGTTAAAGGGTTAACTGGTCCTAACCCCCACGACAATCACTGTGGAACATCATTCTGTCACGCAATGAAAAAGAGCCATTTCTGTTCTGGTGGTAATGATCAAATCGTTGACAGCACTGCTTGTTATTTGCTTGTTTTTAGGATGGCACCGATGCCTTAATATGCGCTGAAGTCAAGAATAATGTCACTGTAGAACATTATATGGCCGACCAAGGGTACGGTAGACCTACGAAGACCACCCCTGTAAGTACCTGGCATCCTCAACTGCCCAGCGGTATTTTTACCAGGTTACCAGTTTAGATATAGCTTGTATGGATCACAACATGAAATAATGAGTATAGAGATGAAAACGCGCAGATAAACTGAGTTTTTGCGAGTTTCGATTATATGTGTGATAATTGACGTATTTTTGTATTCCAGACACCCGCCTCTATTATTGTAACTCTTGCTGAATCAAAAGATGGAGTTGTTGCCTGTCGGTAAGTCCCATTCCATCTGCGAGAGTATCACAAGTGGATCAAACCTACAAGTTTTCCTTAACTTTCATGGACTCCTATTTTTGTCCTTGAGCTTAAAGAGGCACTGAGAATGTAAATTATGGCTCAAAATCACAACATGATGAACCAGTCAAGGTTCGAATCTGGACATCTTGATCCTAAGCCATTGGAGTCTCCTCCCTAAACCGAGGCCAGGAAGCCTCGGATCCAGAGTGTCAGGGGTGGGGTAGGGTTATTTTGTCGTTTGTGCTTAGTTCCGTTTTCCTCTAACTTTTTAATGATATGAAAACACCAGAGGAAGAAATACTACAAGAAATTAGGTAGAAATTCTTCCCTTTCTAGAAATGAGAGATAATAAAACACGGTTGTCGTTATTTAAAATAGCTTTAAAAGGAAGAAGAAAGATGACAAGATGGTGGATCTTACGAAGACATGGCATCTTGTGTATGCAAGCGGCCCTATGAGTAAGTGATTTTTTTTTAATAGTAAATATGTATTCATTGTTTGACAGTGTGAACGGTTTTTGGATCAATGTCAGTGTCTGAGCAACTGCGCACTTACTCCTCCCCAAACTCAAGATAAAGCCTAACTTCTTATCGGTTGCCTGCAGTTGGGTTGGGGGGGGGGGTAGATGTGCAGTTTCTCAGATACTGATATTGATGCTTTTCTTAATAAACAGGTGGAGACAAGATAGGCATACACTCCACAACTCCAAAAACCAGCCCTCAGAAAGTGGACGTCTGTGCAAAGGGAGAGCTTGTTGCAGCAGAGAAGAGCATTACATTGGTACAGGTTCATGGTAAGAGAGCTGATACTGTGGTTAAAACGAAGTTCATTCAAAGAAACCATTTTTGGGAAAAATTCACAATAGTCTAATTAATCTAATATTTATTTTAAACCTGATAAATCTCGAACAATCGACGACCGATTTCATGGTGCTATACATTACGCGCAACACGTCAATTATTAACAAAAGATATTTGGAAAATTCCTAACACGGTAAAACAAAAGTATAATATGTCTAGCTTTAATCATTTTGAGAACCAATGACTTAACCGCAAACTTCAACGTTATCAGATGATTCCTACACTAGTGTCTGATCTTAGAAACTAATGTCCGATTCTAGACACAAGTGTCCGATTTTAGACACTAGTGTCCAATTTTAGACGTTAGTATCCCATTTTAGACACTACCGTCCAATTTTAAACAATAGTGTGCAAAATGAGAAAGTATTTTCAGTCTTGACCCCTTATTTCTCACAGGCTGTTTGATGGTTATTGCGTGGATTGGCTTTGCATCGATTGGAATGTTCATTGCTCGTCACATGAAGGTGTTGTTTGGCCAGAGGGTTCTACTTGGTACCAAAATGTGGTTTACGGTAAGACTTTTATTCTTTCAAACACAGTTTTATCAAAACACTTGTCGGTAATTACGTTTACGGGAGGAGCACCGTACTTCACTTTTTATTCTAAGTATCGTGTTGATTTGTTATTTGGGGATATAACAGCTCGGAGTTAGTTTCTCATTCGCTGATGATAATGAAAGATAAACTTACAGAAAGTTTTTACGGGTTTGCTGGAAAAGTGAAATATTTTGGATAAATTCCAGTATCTAAGCAACTACGCACCTACCTCTCCCCAAACCCAACATGAACCCTAACTTGTTATTAATTGACTGTTGTTATGTCAGGGGAGGGATAGGTCCGTTGTCGCTCAGATACTGACATTGGTCCATATTTTGATTGTTATCTCTCAGCTTCACCGATTGTTAATGGCCTTGACAGTTGTGCTTACTATTCTTGGAGTTATCCTCATCTTTGTTCATGCTGGTCGCTGGACCAAGGTAGGACTAAATCTTCGTATCCTGTATCTTCTCTATATTGGTTAGCTGGGGACATTAGAGAACCCACGCACTTCTCGCAAAGTGAAATTTCCTTTAAAAAATTTTGTTAACTGCCTTAAGCAGTCTAGCCACAGTCCTCTAAAAACTGATGTAAATGATGTAAATGATATATGTGCATTAAAAAATATTCATATGGAGAATCCGCTATATAAATGCATCATTATCATTGTCTTCCTAATCTGCGTGACGCCTCAGCCAATCACAACCAGTTAACCAGTGACACCGTCAATTTACGTCATATCCCCGGTGCACAGCGCTAGTCTAGAGTTTTCTAGAGGTGGATTGTTGATTGAACAAGAGGCTAGGCTTGTACTAGGCCTATCGATTGGCTACATGGATAGATAGTTCCCAGCCCTCTTTTTTCTTTTACTCACAGGAAGCTGGCGCTCATCCAATCACTGGTATATTTGTACTGGTACTCGCTGTTATTCAACCAATTATGGCAGTATTCAGACCCCACCCCGGAGAAGAAAAGTATGTTTGGAGAGTATTTTTTTTTCTTTCTTTTCGCTTATGTATCCTCAGTGTTTATGTTCCTTATTGTTGGTGTTGCTTTTCTTTAGACGCTACATCTTCAACTGGGCCCATCGTGGTGTGGGGCTGTCTGCACTGATCCTGGCTGGTAAGGAGTCTTTTGAATCAAAATAACTTTAGAATGATCACTGGCGCAGCTCTTTAGCTTCTTGAACTGAAAAACTGGTAACTCCTTGTTATATTAACGATACACTGTGACACCAGATTCCCTTGATTAATTAATATAGAAAATGGAAACTAACTCAGTAGATGGGAGAATCGCAAAGCAGATCTCAGGAGTTAAAGAAAGATGATACTGTGCGGGAAACGTTTGCGACTTTCTTTTAAACTTCATACAAAGTCACGCACTTTAGAGATCACTGAACTGTCAAACAGATTAGTGGCTGAAATTATCTCCAATTTACACTGATGGTTTTCAGCAATTTCTTTAGATACTAACCCCTTATTTTTATTTATATAATACGTCTTAAACTTTTCTTTGTTAAACTTCACAGTGGTGACTGTGTTCTTTGGTCTTCGCCTTCCTCACTCAAGGCTAGGTGACCCCGCCTTGTACCCCATGGTCGCCTATTGTGTGGCTTTGATTCTTGTGGTTGCTTACGACATTTACGATACTTTGACGACGTCGCGTGGCGGAGCATCTTTCAACGTCGGTCCGTCGGGAGGGAAAGAAGGTGATTACTTGTGTAGTAAGGAAGCTAAGTATCAATCAGAACTGCCCGTCAAGATCAGTCAGTGTCTAGATTTTATACACTATTTTAAGGAATTCTTTCAAAGTGAGATTAAAGCGTTCAAAAATGGTCATATTCTTCAGTAAAAGAACTTACTATTCTTTTGGCCATTTTCGATTGATTCTAATCTCCTTCGTGTGAGCTAGTTACGTGACTCTTGTTGTATTTTTACGTCTTTTTGAATGACAGATGGTAATGTTGAATTGCAGCCCCCTGGCGTTCCGGTATGAAAATTCGTTTCATTATATCTTGTCTTGTTGTATCTTTTGCTATGCTTAATTCTGGTCCCGAGGAAGTTTAACGAATTTAAACGCTTTCATGCCTTAACCCTTAAACTACATGTGTGCTAAAACAGCATGTCTCCTTACAATTACAAGTGATGTTAACAAAGAAAAATACTTATTTGGGGATTATTTATTGATCCAATATCAAATTCTCCAAACAAACACCATAAGAATTGTATGACAGACAGTGAGGACAAATACTAATGAGATTTTGGGAGTGAAAGGTTAAATGAAGCCAGTGCATTATGATCAGCGATATAGGTGACGTAAAATGCGTTCTTTGTGAACTCCTGCTGAAGGAAAAATTCTTAATTTCCTTCTCTTCCAGTCGTCCAAGCTTTGTGTGCAAATAGGGTAATACTCTCTGTGGATGTTTTCTTTCGGTTCTCACCTGTTGCTGCTTTTTTTCCTTTTTGCAGGCTGTAAATAAACGCAAGTTTCTGTTCGCCTTTACGGTTCTTGTTTCAGTTGGTGTTGTGATTGCACTTTTGGTGCTGATTGCAATCGCTGACGGAGAATCTCACGAACATGATCACGACAGCTAAATTAAAAGTCAAGGAGTGAGTTTATAAGGGTGTGCTATTATTTCAACATGCGGACCAATCAATCCCTAAGTTGAAAGTGCGGAGACTTGTAGAAAGAATCTATCTGAATTTTCTTCCTGAAAACATTCAACTAAAACTTTTCATTTTCTTCTTGTACAGTCCTTTAAATCTCATCCATCGTTTATCATCTGTATTTCTTTTATTTATTCTTTTATATGTGATGTTTGCCCAAATCTGCATTCAATTAAATTGAAAAGGAAGTTACCTTTAAGGTCTCAGGGTACATATGACTCCCTCCCCTTCCCTCCCATTCCTTCTTTGCCAAAAGTGCAAGATCCCCGCCCCTTTCCCTCAACTTATTTAGAAAAAAGGTGATAATTTATGATAATCTTACATCCTGGTTTACCCTCAAATGCCATTGGGTCGCTAGTGTCGAACTGACCCTGTCCCCACCCCTCCAGAGAATCCTGCTTATACTCTTTTTAGGTGTTCTTCTACTTAAAGTTGTTTTTATAGTTCCTCTAAGGCAGCTCTTTCTCTCTTTGCAGGTCAATGCAACAAAATTCCTCAAGCGGAGGGTGCAGATATTACAGTTGACGGCATAATGATCAACTTATGAACTGAAGTGGTACCACATCAGTCGTATAAGAACTAGTTGATAGTGAACTTTTTGTCAGCCTATTTCTTTTTAATAAGGTTATATCTGTACACTGTCTTATTTATTTTCTGCGAATATCACTTTTTTATCAGGATGTAGCTGTATTTTTTTTTAGGTGAAATGTTAATAAGAGTAAAAAGTTATTAACAGATGAGGTGGTAGAGGTCATACGTTTATGAAGAGATATATAGACTAGTAAAAAGTGTTCGGAAGATGTTTCCTTTAGGTAATAGTAAGCATAACGCTGATATATTTGAATGATTTAAACTCTAGCAAATATTTAGACATTTTAACGATGATTTATCGTAAATAAAACAGTCGTATGTTTGAGAAAGGGTTTCCTATAGAGGTCTTGGCTCATTTCAAAGCCCTATTTCCAATTGTTTTACACCATGTTTTTACAATCTCTCCAGAGAAGTCTCTGGCTGACACACTCTTGCTCATTGAGAGCTTGACTGTTTCAAGTCAACTATGTGATTTATAATGGTAATAGGACCGAGTGGAGTCCAATTCGGTCCGTAATCACACGAGTGATTAACGATTTGTCAATTACGAGTATTATAACAGACAGAATTGGAAGACAAAAATCCTGTTACCAATTAATCATAACCTTTACAATTTCCGAAAACAACAATAACTTTAGGACAAATATCTGTGGTAGAGACAAAGTCTAAGTGAAAAATTCAACTTTGGAAATTTCACCATTTTTTTAGGATAAGTGGTTGTTGCTGTGGTTGTGATCAATTCTGTGATTGGTGGATTTGGCTGAAAGGACTGAGCATGATTCGAAATTTCAACTGCTCGATTACAGCCAACTGTCTGATTACATTGTCCAATTAAAACTGTGCAGAATGATTCGTGAAGAATAAAGCAGCTAAAGCACCAATCACATTTGAGTAAATTGTAATTGTTATGATTAAGGGGAGAACTGAAGGGTGTGATATCTGGGAACGACTTGATATTCGCCCTTGTGTAGCCCGGTGAAGTTTCTTGTTACTGTAGCGACAGTTACGAGACTTCAGTGCAGTCTGCACCACGTGACTGATGATTGATAAACCTTTTGTGGTTAAAACAACTTATAAAAATTTAGACAACTTCCTGTACGACCAAAGGAGCATTGCCAAATAACGTACAGTATTTACAATTAAAGAAAAACTGCGAAAATATCAGTAAATCCCGACACTCGAGAGATAAACTTGCCTGAAAGTGGGTGAAAAAAACGTTGGCTAATGAGAAAAAACCGGTATACAAATACATCCCAGACTATTTATAGGCTTGGTATAACATAGAGAATGGAAACAATCACCGAAAAAAAAGGGAAAAAAAACTCTAAAATGAAATTAAAAAAATTAAAAAAAAAAAAAAACAGCAAGTTCTCCAGGACGGGATCTGCGCCCTATCTGGTACCGCGGTTTCGCGGTCCAATGCTCAACCCACAGAGCTGTGGGGAACTTGCCATGAAACAGAGAGCAAATTTAAGTCAAAATGTAACGAGTCGACAACGTAATGTTAGGATCAAGTGTGCAAACATTCTGAGGGAAGAAGTGTTTTGACTCTAAGATGACATCAGAACTAAAACTCTGCTATTTGCCAGTTATATAATGTTCAAATTCAGGGGCGCTCTCATCCTAAATTTAAAGGTGTGGAAAAAGGGTAAAATTGATACTAACTGGATAAAAAAAGCGTCGGCTAATATAATGTACCAAAATGAAAATAGCAGTTTAAAGACACGTCCCAGACTACATATAAGCTTGGTATAAAAATCGAGAACGAAATAGTGAAATTAACATTGACAAGGCCTAGACCAGAGGCACACGTTAACTCTTTCACTTCCAAGATCTCATAAGTTATTCTCCTTACAGTATGCCATACAGTTCTTATGATGTTAGTATGGAGAATTTGGCATGGGGTCAACAAATAACCCCATTAATGATTTTTTTCTTGATTTTCATCACATGTGCTTAATGTTGCATTGCTATTGTAAGGAGAAGTCCTGTCTTGGTCACTCGTGAGAGTTTAAGATTCATCATAAAATCGTCTTACAATTCCGTGAGCTTTATTTTATTCAGTGTTTTGTAACAATCTTAACAAAGATGATCAACTTGATTGGTTTAATAAGCGTGACTGTGCATTAACCTGTTTTCCCGGTCTCGAATATCATTAAACCCCATTGTTTCAAGAAGCACCGGTCGTTGTGATCAGGACTTGTCGCGCGCTCGAATCAGTGCTGCACATCAAGAAGCAAAGGAACCGCTCGGAAAGAATTTTGCAAAAAACGCGCAACATGTTTGACAAAGTGGTAAGCGATTATCCAAAACTGAAATGATCTTAATCATTGACTCGATCGTGAACAAAGCAGGACAGAACCGAAGTGCCCATATTTGAAATAGAAACAAGAAGAAAAGAAACGACATAATAATAATTGTAATAACACGGATGATCTAAGGAGTCAAACGCAGGTTGCAGTTTTCCCTGAGTTTGGTAGGGGAACCACGACACTTACAATAAGGCTCATAAGCCTGTAAGACCATCATCTGTTGTTATTCACAAGGGGGAGTTCAGTGACGCGTAAACTTCAGAACAACAGATATATGAAAATTTTTTTGCATCGTAGTTGAAACATTTACGTGATTTCTAGACTCACAAACATTATTATAGTAGAGTTAGCTATTTGGTTCGTGAGGGAACCACTATCTTGCTATCTTGAACAGCACTGTGACCGTAAGTGCTCTGTGTGCAATCATGCTTAAGATTCTTTCATGACTTTGCAAAACTCATTACCTAACGAAGGGCTAACGCTCGAAACGCTAGCTTTAAAACTCTTTACGGCGGCCAAGTCACGTTATCAACTCAGTTGATAACACTTCATTACCCTGTTATACTCTCTCACCAACCCAGCATCACAGTTTATTAAGAAACCTACCCCTTCGTTAAAAAATAATGCTAGTTTGCTTCGCACTATGCATGTCCTACTAATGATGGATTGTTAGGATAGGCAAATTCCCCGTAAAATACTCGCTGATTTTCTCGTTTGGCTCAATTTGGAATAAGCGTTGTACTTAAATTACCAGAATAAACCTATGTAAGCTGACTCTGAACACGCCTCTATCGGAAAATAGAGAGGATTGAAGGGCTCTTTCAAATTTCCGTTTAGTTTTGTCATAGAATGTTGCAACTTCTCAAAATGTTGTTTCAAAATTTTTTTAGGTGAAAACGGTCGTTTTTCGCACCTTCGATTGTAATGACAGTGCAAAAGTTTGCTGTGCATGAAAAGTCAGTGCAATGTCGAGACTTACTTTTTCATTTTACGTAATAACAATTGACCTGCTTACTCATGTGTATCTGTCGTTTGAAGTTGTTTTCCAGACTCCTGGCAGTGTTCACGTCTCAACTGATGACTTGCATTGGGTACCCAACACATGTGCCAATCACAGTTTGCGAAAGCCTTTTTGCGTACCATTTTACTCAGCCACCCCCGGCCTTACCCACTCCCCCTCAACCGCCCAACACAAATCCATACAGAATCCACGTGAGTAATGATAGCTATACACGAGATGGTCAGCTGACTGTAACGGTAAATGGTACCAAGGGTTTTAAGGTGAGCCTAGGGTTTTTATTGAGGTCATCATGGTGAAAAATAGTTTCATTTTCTCTGAGTTTTTTCTTACCGACCCATATCATTCTCCCTTTTGTTAGCAACGTTAAGTCCTCTGTGTCATAAAGTCTTGTCATAACGTCTCTTTTTCTCTATCTCTGTGGAAGGGGTTCATACTTCAGGCGCGTGCTGCAGGGGATTCAAGACCTGCTGGTACCTTTCAGGGGAACCTGTCCCCGAACCAAACCTATATGTGGTGTTCCGGTGGAGAGCCACAGGTAACCAGCTTTTGATTTCATCTTTGCTCCCCTTCTCAGTGACCGTTATCTTGGACTCTTCTGTTTGCTCTCTCTTTACTTTCTGTATCCACAATCACAATGATGAGCAATTCGATTATCCTGAATATCCCTCACTTTTCATTTATTTCTCTTTTGTTAACAGAACACAGTGACACACCAACGTTCCAGACCACCACAGATTACCGCCTTTTATACGCTTGAATTTACCTGGAAAGCACCAGCAGAGAGCGTTGGAAATATCACATTTTGGTTAGCAACAATTTCAGTATATTTATACTGGCGTAGGCTAGAAGACGGATCCAAGTCATTTTACTACTGTCGATGAACACCGTTTTGTTTACAAAAAGGGGGGCATCATCTCTGATTACATACATTCAATTTTTCAATCTTAAGCGAAAGAAACTCCTTTAAACCTTATTTTCTTCGATTCAGGGGCACCTTCGTCGAAAATTACACCAGTTTTTGGGTTGGTGTTCAGTCTGTGACTGTCAGTGGCCCTGCATTGGACCCACAACAGCCACCAGTGATACAGCCTGGCTTTGAGGTAACACTGAGTGTTGGTTGTATCTGACTCTTCTCCAAAATAAGTCGCATGAGAAATCTGTACCAGACAATAATTCCGTATTTTGACATCTCACAAGCGGGAAAGACAGAAAAATGTGACTTAGAACAATAACTAGCTTGTATAACTGGCGGCTCTGTCAGGGTGCATTTGACGATGGCTCGCGAAGTCGCCCCAAGCCTTCCGCGGCTTAATCGCCCTTTCCCTTTGCGTAAATAAAACGGGCTGTTATTTGTTTTTGTTGAAGGATATGGATTATATAACAACGAATAACGCTGACTTGAAATTTACTTTATATGTTATTCGTGCCATGTTATCTATTTATAAGGGGAATAATTTTCGTCATGATAAATTCTCACTTTCGGTTCCCATGTTGGAGCGGTATACTTGTTGCATTTTCTATCCTGTTGAAGATCATTCGACAATCATTTGTTATTGTGTTCTTTAGATAACGAAAAATGGTTGCGGCAGCCAAAAAGGTTGTTATTCTGAGCCCACAGACTGCACAGATAGTTCAAACTGCGAATTCTTGGTCACCTATGAAACAAAAGGAGAAAATGTTACATTTGAGATGAGTGGAAAACATGGCTACGTTTCTATCGGATTCAATTCCAAGCAGAAAATGGTACGGTGAAATTATAGTATACAGTTAACAGTAGTTTGCATGTCAGGTGAAGCTTGAGCATTTTCAAGTTTTCTAACAGTTCTCTGATACACATCAACATAAACGAAAGTTTTCGAGTATGTTGAACTCACACCATAAGTATAATTTTCATGTTAGTGTGAGATAACAGACATAAATGTTTTTAACAACTTGGCAGTTTCCATATTGACCTTTAGCTTACTGCGTCTCATGCTTATGCTTCATGCTAGCCAAACTGAAGTTTCCTTATGGTCATTTTCGTTTCAGGACCAAACGGACTCCATTACTTGTTCAACTTCATCCAATAACGCTGTAGAAATTAGACACTATCACTTAGATTACAATCAGCCAATCAGGACTGACTTGGTAAGGATCGACATATGTATTCCCATACTGACATCGCTCGTTAAGTATTTCGGTTTCACTTAGAACTGATTATCATTATTGTTATCGTTAGGAAAACTCTACGGACATAATTCGCGATATGGGAGTGTACGAAAATGGAACAGTTACTTGCAAGTAAGTAATTACGGTCTCAGGAATCGCTGTATATGTCATGCTTGTACATCAAAATGCATTCCTAATGAGGAGTAGTAAAACCAAAACCAAAGTAATCACAACGGCCAGTTAGTACAAAATAATTTCTTCAAAGAAACAATTGACGGGCGCACTTCTTCGAGTTATTTTTAACAAAGTGACAATGTACTTACATATCTATTGGTAGGTTTGTTCGCAAAATTTCACCCACTGATCCAAGGATGAAAAATTTAACCAAGAGCTGGTTTTTTGTATTTGCTTGGGGTAAAGTCAGTAAGTATCCTTAATCACATTTTCTTTTATCATCTAAACGAAGATTATATTCGTTTACGTTCTGCTGAAAAAGTTGCTTTCTCTAGTAGATAATGAGCCTGGCCAACCGAGGGCAATTTTGCACAAACCTAAACAATGCACTTTTTAAAAGACAGTGTCGTTTGGAAAGAATACATTTTTTTTTGCTTAATTTTTGTGAATTTTGCATTTTTTCACTTTAAACTCATACCCGTTTTGTGTTTGTTTGTTTGACTGTTTGTTTGTTTGTTTGTTTTTTTAGGTAACACAGGAGCTCTTTCGTATCATAGAGAAAATGCGACATTTTCCCTAGAACTGGTGAATGTTACCCAACCTGCCGTGCTGAAAAACGGGCGTAAAACAGCACCAGCACCCACCCCCGAAGGTGAACTTGAGGTAAGTATGAAACAGAAGGCAAATTTGTAGACTGACATAATTCTTCGCTTTTTCTTCGCTGACCAGTTCTTTAAAGAGTCAAGAAATGGTGTCAAATCGCTATTAGCCCCAGATTTCACGAACTATCAGCTGTTTCGGCCAAATTGTCTGCCCGCGCTGACGGTATTCCTACGTTTTACTTTCTCTTTCAGTTTTTAACTTCTCAATGTGGCCAAACAAAGAGTTGTTACTCGGAGCCCACAGACTGTACATCTAGCAGCACCTGTGACTATCTTGTCACATTCGAACCTTGCGAAGACAAGAATGACGTCAAATTTGAGTTAAGTGCGAAGACTGGTTGGGTCGCCATCGGATTCAACAAAGAGAGCAAAATGGTAAATTAGAACGCCTTTGCGTAGATGAAAGCTTCATCGACAGTGGCAATTGCCTTTGTGAAATCATTACCCATTCCTTTACATTTGCTTCAGGACGGTACAGATACTATTATCTGCTCTCGCTTAAATGATGACACTGTAGCCACGGAGCACTATAGCCTGACTGGCCATGACAACCCAGTTCAAACCAAACCGGTGAGAAAGATTTGTGCGTTTAGACCAGGGTTTAAAATATATATGTATGGTCAGGTTTCGAATGAGACTGAACGTGGCCATATGTGTGTGCATGTGTTTTTGTTTTTGTTTTTTTTTTCGAATCCTGTACACTTTACTTAAAATGGAAAGAGAGAAGGAAAGCCCATCTTGCGAGTTCAATTCCAACTTTGTTTTATCTTAAGTCTGTTTTTCGTCCATCTCTAGTCTTAAAACCTTTTTACTTATTACATTTTGTGCGCAAGCTGTGTAACTAAACCTTTTGGTTTAAACCAGACTCCTGCAGGCCTTATGGTGATCTCTGGTGCGTATGAAGACGGAGTCATTAAGTGTAGGTGGGTACTGTCATTGGTTAGTTGTGAAAATGTAATCGAAAAAAACTTAAAACGTATAATCCTTTGACATTCTTTTCAGAAAGTTATGAAAATGTCTGAATCTTTGGTAGCATTTAAGTTGAATACTTACTTTAAAACACTTTCTTTTTAATGTTTTCTCAGATTTTCTCGAAATAAAACAGCAAATGGCATGTTAGGATTGGACCAAGAAGTGTTCTTAATTTACGCTCGTGGTGATGTGAATGGTACGTTGGGAAATATTTCTCATCAGCGATTCAATCAGCGTAAGACCTACCTGGTGTATTCTCACTGCCGTTTATCATAACTGTATTTTCTTATTTATTATCTTCAGGTGGTATACTTATCCGGCACACTCACAGGTCACCCAGCACAAGTAAAGTCGATGTTTGTAAACTGAACACCGCGCTCGAGAGTAAGACTACGGACAACAAGCTACTGAAAGCTCACGGTAACTAGAGTTTGATATTTAGCTGTGAAAGGTTATACAAAAATAGGATGATTCCTTTTTGTCTCTGCTTACTTCTTATCGTTCGTCAGGTGTTTCATAGGACTCGGAAATTTTATATCCCAACAAGTAGAGGCAAGGGGAGGGGGGGATTTCTCTCATCTCAAATGACAGTTATTAACTTCCCAATGTAGGCTCAATGAGTACTTTTAATACTTTAGGGGAGTCTGCGTACTAAGCTCTTACTAATGTTTTACTCTTTATTGATATTTAGGCTCGCTAATGGTGGTGGCCTGGGTTGGGTTTGCAACTCTGGCTATGTTTGCCGCGCGTTATATGAAGGACGCCTGGGGAAAACTATTTGGACTTAAGAAGTGGTTCCAGGTAATCTTGCCAACTTTTCATCGAGGCAACAGTAAGGAAATATACACTGAAATGACCACCATCCCACTTTGCTGAGTTTGTCAGAAATTTTGCGTACGGTGATAGTTTTGTGAAGGGCCGCATAATGGGGATGGTTTAGTTGCATATATAGTAGAATGATGTAGTTCAAAAGTTAAATTTTTCGTTCCCTCTTGACTGAGCAAACCCCCCAAGCGGAATGTTAACACATAAATAACTAGCGATCATTTAGTGGACAGTCTCTTAGACAGCTTGATTTTATTTCTGTCTTTGGGTAATTCACCTGTTTCTTTTAGGTTCACAGGGCACTGACTGTAAGCTGTTTGATTTTCACTCTAGTCGGTTTTGTGCTGGTTTTTGCTCACGTCGAAGGCTGGTCTGAAGTAAGGAAAAAACTGTCACTGTTGGTTTAACGTAGTGCTTTAATCTGTATGTGACATCTTTAGGTTCATTTACTCATGCTAAGTAGGCATCAAAGTTCTATACTCTAATTAAGTTTCTGAACCTATGCCTGTAGTAGTTAGCAGGCAATAACCTTTTTGCTAAAAGTCAGTTCTCTTTCATTTTGTTACGCCTTCCAGTTGGGAGAAACAAAAGACTGAGATATTTCTTTTGTACTTTAGGGCTAGGTAATATCTCTATCAACCCTTAACTGATTTTATCGTGTATTAATCATCAGGCAGATGTGGCACACTCTGTACTAGGGGTCATTATCACTCTTCTTGTCTGTGCACAGCCCATTATGGCGATCATGAGGCCTAAACCAGCAACTGAGAAGTAAGGAAATATATCGTGCTGTAAACTCAATTTAGTTTAAGAACAATTTCGAAAAAATTGGTCGCCAAAGTGTGACGGTGGACTTATTACATTTTTCTGTTCTTGCGCACAGTCGATGGATTTTCAACTGGTGCCATCGTAGTGTTGGCATCTCTGCATTTATTCTTGCGGGTGAGTTTTGATAGAAAATAAGTCATTTTCTTAACCTTTGTTATCAGTAGGCACTAATAATTATACTGACATTCTTATTTATGTCGGTTTTTAGTGGCCAACATATTCCTCGGCCTTCGCCTGCCTCATTTAAACGCTGAAGTCGGAGTTTATCTCATGACCTTTTTCTGCGTCGGCCTGGTAGCAGTTGTTGCACTTGAGATCTACATTAGGTGCCAAAAGAGTAAGAAAGGTAAGATCCTACGGCGCGTACGATGGGTCGTCCTTGTCACTTACCAATGATTTGTATACAATTGCGCAAGACGAACGTCGAAAGCTATGATAGGTCTCGTCTCCTGCGTTGGTACCGCTTCTCTCGTCATAACCTTTTTTTTTCACTTTTGCAGGACTACTTTACATGACCTTTGGATTCCTCGTTGTCCTAACCAGTACTGTTTGTTTTGCCCTGCTTCTTTTCATTACCATGGCAACTTGAAACCTAAAACCTCAGGACTTCTGTTGACCCTTTTGTTCGACTCGGAAATGCTTCTGTCATTCATACCTATTACCAAAGCAACTTTAAGAATTAACAAGTGAATCCCACGACACGACGACTTTATCCAGCGTGTGTTACTTAGTAGAGATTCTCGTTTTAAACTCGTCTTCTTTTCTGATATTTTATACGCAAAATCTTCAATCAATCCATCGCAACATAATGGAACTGTACGTTACTTAACCTCGAAGGTTTCATTCATGTATGTTATAGCCTATTCTTGGCGCTCAACTGGTAAACAAGGCAGTTATAATTTCTGCGGGGCAAACTGTAAGAGACTGCTTCCAACCATTATCCTGATCACGATCTGTTCCAGACCTCCCTCGTTTATTCGCTCTTCGCTTTTTATCACGCCCCTTTACCAACTAATTGCCAGGAACAGGTTAACCGTTAGTTTATAGATGGAGGAATCAGATAATTTTATATTCTCGGGATATATTATTCTTCAACCAACAACAACCTGTCGTAATAGAGGTTTTGGCTCTTCAGCGCAGTCAAGTACATATACAATGAATGAAATATTTCATCGTTGATCTCACGATGTTGTTGCTTCGGATTTCTACCTTTCATTGGTCAGTTATGGGGAAAAAAGAAATTAAAAGGGTCTATCTCGTCAAGACTGACAAAGCGTGTCATGATTTTGGTGGAATCAAGCGAATACAGGTATTGTTTCTGCTTTTAGACGGGACATCGGTACATCGCTGTTACTTGACCCCCCCCCCCCCTCCTCCTCCGACTAAATCGATGTTAACGAAGCATTTCAAGAGAACAGAGGCGAATTCAACTACTTTTAGGTGCGTTCTCTGAGATCACTATTTCAAAAATCTTACGGGTTTCTTTCAAGTCTTTTCTGAAATCCCTCGTCTGATTTACATCTTGGAAGGGTCGCGTACCGTATATTTTTCTAAACCTACCTCGCCTTTCTGAGATATTATTGATCTCTTGCGTAACTCCGATGTAAATTGCTTTTATTTTGTGTATCTTATCGGGATTTTCACTGATAGATTTTTTTCCCGCCAAAAGCCCGTCTGCTGCTCCCTTAAACGCGGATCGCCACTGCCATATTTGGGAATCATGAAATCTGACCAAGGTACTTATTGTGATTTCAATATCTAGGCGTAGAAGGTGAAAATTTTGCTGCGACAAACAACACTGAGAAAATAGCGAGAATCTTAGTTAGATTTTTGATCGCAAGCAGATGAACATCGACAAGAGAGAAAATTGCCTACAGGAGAAACTGTTCGTGTTCTTATATGGAGTGTTTGGTGAACACATCAATACACGTTTTCGCAAATGGGAAGGTAAACAGATTTTTTTTTAATAATTCAACTGCAGCAAAAATTTCGCTAAAATTACAGATTGGATGGTTGGTCCCTTCTCCATGTTCCGATTTAGGCAGAATTCGCTGAATTGTATATATTCGCTCTGAGAAACGGAAAACGTTCGCGAGTTTTTCGCGTATCGCTCTGTGAGCAAATAACAAACAATTGCTAAAAAAAATCCCATATTTTACTTCGATTATGTCGCATATTTTTAACGTTGTCCAAATGAAATTATCTAAACACTGAGCAAATACATAAGATAAAAGTTTTTGACACGGTCTAAACAAATAATTTTGTCTACATTTCCTCCATCATTCGACCAGAGAACTGTAAACACTACTTGTTATGAAGTGTTTTCTTTCAGCTTTGAGGGAAGATTAGTTAATGGATCATACTGTTCTAAGTCAAACGGTTAAAAGACAATGACACAATTCAAAGCCGAATGCTGAACTTTTTGTCCCGAGAGCTCAGTGATTTACAGAGAAACTGAACAAATTACACCTGTCTATTCTTATTTCGGCATTCGTGCTGAACACCTTCACGTCATAGTAAGCAACTGAGCGTTTCTTTCAACAGAACTAAACTAAAAACGAAATAAATCTAAATTATTTGTGAGAAAGGGTATTTTTCACGATGCTCCTACAGAAAATCTACAAAAAGCGATGTTCAGATAAATTTGAACCACTGACTAAAATGAAGGAACCCATTTTAAAGACAAAGGAATCCATCACATTTTTTCACACTGTAGCTGCAAAAAAAATTGACTAGAGAGCGAGAGAATATCAACTAGTTGGTTTTTTTTGTTAGAAAGTGAGTGCTGATATTTACCGGGTATTTACACTGCCTTTTAAATCAAAGTTTTACACGAATTTTTATTTTTGTGCGCCGTCAGTTTCGAGCGTTTCCAACAGCCAGAACTTGATCACAAATGCATTAAAGATGTTGATATTTCACAAAGAGGAAATAATATCACATGTATCAAAATCGACACAGTGAATAGTTTCCTTCGCAGCAGTTGTTTGGTCATCACGTAACGCGCTGCGAAGAATACTACGGAAAATATTGCTCTCTGCGATTTTATTAATTACCTTTTTTGCCGCACCCTCTGCTAAATACTGTGGGCGCTCTCCCGGTTATTTCATTGGTGCATTCTCAGTTACATTTGTACATTGTACGGACATCTTCTCTCTTGTTTTCAAATTCTTTCCACCAACCTTAATTCCTTTCCGCGTAATTTTTCTTTGGGTAGGAACATTTGTGTAGGTTTTTTCGTTGATATTTAATTCTCAGTTTCAGTTTTGCAAGTACAACGTCTCATAAGTTTCAGTTATAGCCGTTGTGCCCAGGTACCTTCTCACTCCCTCCAGCTTCTGTTTGAAAATATTTTTGCTTTTGTGACAGGTTTTTTACAACCTTTTGTTGTTAACTGCTAAGAGAGAGAGGTCGGGATGTTTCTCAGTTGACACGGACGAACTGGGAAACACTAAAACAGAGCACAGTGGTACTATACTAACAGGTATCGCCTGTAACATTTACTGCTTTTACAACTCTATTGCATGTGCGTCGAGTAATTAGCTTCCTGTGGCTGGAAACAAACGAAAACGAAAAAGTGGAAACAACTTTTTACCTACAATTTCTTATGACCGTTTTGATTCAATTTTATTAATCCATATATTTTGATTTTAAAGAGAATATCTGATTTTAAGAGGAACTTCCAAAATTGTACATTATATACATGGGCAGTGAAAACCCACTTACAAGAAGTTTGGCGGGACCTGGAAATATTTTCTCTTTTACTCTTAATTCATGCATGGTTTCCACTAAAGGCTGTGCACTTCATTATCCTAGCTAAACCAACTACATTCTTTTCCAGTGAAGCCAGGACCACTATGCTTCAAAGGCTTATTCGTGAAAATGGCGCACTTCGTTCTTTTCGGTTACCACTTGGTCAGCCGCACATATCATGATTCTTCGGCATTTAAACTGTTTTGTTCACATTGTGTATTTCATTTAGTTTAAAACTGACTGTTGGTTGACTGTGTTCTCATCCGCTTTATTATACTGGCTTTGAATGAAGACCCTCGGCGGTCACGCTCAGCTGCTGTCTTCCTTCTCCATATTACCACCATTGTCACGCAAATCGCCACAACAATGATTGGAACCACTATCCACGGAACGATCGATGCCGCGTCTACTTCTACAGAGGTAAGAAAACAGGTGAATCACCTTACAGTGTAGCTGTAAGTTAAAAGTTACTCTTCTACAGTTGATTCCGATTATGGCAAAAATTAGTTTGTTCCTTTACAAAATATGATTTTTGTCTATAACTGAGAGTATTTCAGCAAAGTTTATAAGACAGGATATAAATTTCTGAAAGAAAAATCATACGAAAGATTACTGGTAATTACCTTTTATTTTTGTTGCAAACTCCGCACGAAAGCCAAAATCATACGAAATATCACTGGTAATTACCTTTCTCTTTTGTTACAAACTCCGCACGAAAGCCGCGGTTATTTTGCGACTCTGTTACAACCATCCTCACGGTTAAGTCGGAATCAGATGTCAAAAGGCCTTGAGGTTTTTTGGAACCACAGAAGACCTCCCGGCCGACTTGCAGTTTGCTCTTTCCATTGCAAGACATTTCAAAATCTTGTACGTCCATTTCTAGAATATGACCATCCGGAACGACAAGACGCCAGGTACAAGTAATTATAGGATAGGAATTTGGATACCCTGGGCTTACCAGAGAACCTCTGCTACCTTTCAATGTAACGAAATTTTCCTTGTTTAAATCAGTTCGACAACGGCTTGTATGACCTGACAAAAATTAGGAAAAAACTTCAGTAAGTCATATATTCCCTGTACGTTTCAATTCAGGTTGGATATAGATTACGAGCAGTCCCTCCTTTACGGCGAAGTCCGGCGCGCGAGTCGAAAAAATCATTGGAAAAACCACAGGGAGCTCTTGTAGTGACTCCATGCATGAGTGAGGCGCTCGAAAAGTAGGGACTACACACTAGGCCCAAGAGTTTGAATTCTGCATCGCGCTCACAACGCAAAAAGATGATTGGCTATCAGCCGGAAATCCGTCAACAAGCTTTTCGAGCGCCTCACTCATGCAACTCTCGCGGCCCATCGACATTACTCAAGAGCTCTCCGAGCTAGCTTCAATTTTTTTTCAACTGATTTTTTTGGACTTGCGCGACGGACTTCGCCGAATTGGAAGGACTGCTTGTAGTCTAGGTTGGAAATGGAACTAATTTCATATTAACAAGGTCCGAATATTCTATATGTAAATGTTACTGAAGCTCTTTGTTGTCCGATATCTAAAACATATATATTTTCTTTGTTGGCAAAGTTTTCAATATGGAGACGTCTTGTCTCAATTTTGTTGATTTTAGCCGTGATAAACGAAAACCTCCTTGTGATGACCGCCCTTTTTTGCTACATACTATAAAAACATATCTGGCCATATACTCTTATGTACATCGTTCACAAACACAATTTGATATGGTCGTAATTATAATAATAATGATGATGATGAAAGGTAACACTAACAGGGAAGTGAGGTTAAATTTCAAAAGTAAAATTCTGCACTTCAAGAAAGAATCCACAAATGCATGCACCAAGGCATACTTGCGATATGTGCGCTCACCGCACTTCATGCCTGAACTAATTGTTGACCAATTGAAAAACCACCAAGAAGTAACAGCCACAAGAGGTATCAGCAGCTAACCATCTATGTGAATTAATATGATACACAAAGGCAAATCTCTCTGTTTCTTAAGTATTTGGAAAGGCTAAAATTTTATTTACCTTGCGGAGTAACTTGGTAAGTTCCATAAAAGCCGGTGGCCGAGTTGGGATCCACTGGCTTATCACTACTGTAATCCTTTCCATTTGAATAGTTAGAAGTGAAAAAAATTTGGAGTTCATTTCGTGTTGAGTATATCACTTGCGGTTGGACATCTTTGCAAAAGTGACCCCAAAAAGAAGTAACACTGCCAAAGTCGGTGGTGAAGTAATCATCGACTCGCATTAGCTCTTCTCGATGACCCTCTTCTTCACATTCTCCTTTAATATTCAGCGAAGTGAAAGAAAGCTTAACACAGTAGCCATCGGGTGCCTTCAGTCGCCAAAAACACGAGCTGACAGAAGGTAATTGGAGAGGGTAATCTGGTGACGATAAACGCCCCACTGAATTTTGGGTCAGGTTAAGTTGAATGATTCTGTTGTTGGGGGTACATACACCTAAAACAAAAAGAGTTTCATTTGATTTCCCCTTGGGATTTCGAATGAGTGACGCTTGATGAGTTAGGCCGTTAACGATTCAGCTGTAAGCAGTGCTTACAACTGAAAGAAAAAAATAATAATTTCAAACACGTCTAAACAGGCTGCTCCCCTTAGCAATAGGAAACGATTCTGCAGTTAGCAGTGTAATCTTAACATGTGCACCCAGAAACGAGGGGTTCTATAAAAAAAAAAAAGCTGTGCTACGCTTATCCTAAAAACCACTAAAAAATCACGTTTCCACGCTTTTTTTTGCCAGATGTGGCAAAAAAATGCGTGGAAACGTAGTCCTGATCTAAAGCAGAAGCGCGATACCACTAGGAAAGGGTAAACTAACCTGGTTGCACCACTAATCATAAAGAAAAATCAGTGATTGTAAAGACATTTTACAAGGAGTTGGAATACCAAAATTATAACAAATACAAAAAGAAAGTGGTCAAACCAAAGACTGACAGACCTAGAATGGCTTAATTTTCCAGCGAAACACTTAAATAATCCGAAACTTCCATAATGCTAGGCGAACTTCTTCTACGTGCCATCAGAATATTAATTCTTGTCTAATTCGTTCCCATGTCACTCCAACGTCAGAAATTACCTAAGTGGGGACTTTTGTGACGATTTTGCTGTAAGGCAGGCAGATGCCGTGTCATTAGGCACAGATCAACTTCAAATTCTAGCCCCCTTCGTTATGTCAGTGTGTGAGATAGAAAGCTATGCCTAAAGATATGTCTAAGTTCAACCTACCTCCGGAAATTGCTTCAAACTTAGCGGAGAACCTCCGTAAAGGTTTCTTCCCGTCTGATATGAACGTTACGACGATCCTTGGTCCGACTGAATATATTGTAGAAGGTTTATTACTTCCACAGAACTTTCCATAGGGTGGGTCATTATCATTGTAGCTATCTCGCACATCCACGTAATCAACTCCATCGCAAGTATCCTGCCCTGCGATTTCCCCCAGGTGGAACACGCTGAAGTTAAGCTTGATACGGTGACCGCTGGGTACTGTTATAGTCCAGCGGCATTTCGTATCGATGTTGTGAGACAATGTATTAAGAGGGCTTTGAATGGTGCCATTTGTGCCGCTCCTCATTATGTTATTGTTTGCATCGGGGTCATGTTCTTGGCTACAATCCGCTTACATCGTAAGTTGAAGAGATAAACAGGAAATACAGTTAAGCGTCTAAAAAATAAATTTCAATCTAATCCGCCTCTCTCTCACAAAAAATTGGTATAGATTAAGATCAACATTGTTTAGGGTTGCAATTTCCAATTCAGTTCCTTATCCTAAGTCTGTACCAAAAAAGAGCAAATTGTTACAGCCAAGTTCAAATTAACAATTGGGCGTCGTCTCGTTGTTGGTGGAAAAATTAAGTGACTCTAAGAACCAACAAACACATTGTGTGCTTTAATTGGCTGTGTGTTGACTAACAACAAAAACATACTGAAGAAGAAATGTGACTCATAGAAGAACTCCTTAGTGGCTACATCATGCCACGGGAAAGGTTTAAAATTCTTATCCATCGTGCTAGTCAGAGATATATGTAAAAAAACTCAACTGATTATGCGCAGGCTGCATCAGAATTATATGAAATGTTTGCAAACAAAATCACCTCCCTTAGTGGTTTCTTATTATTTTTCTTACCTGGTGACACCAGCATTAATGAGGCATAAAATCCTTGATGTGTCTGCCCAGGCTCAATTGATGCAGTGTATGTTACCGTGAGAGTGTTCAAGTTGTACGTAGAGAAGACGTCATTAGGTATTTTTCCGCAATATCGACCTAGGACTTTGTGAACATCGTCTCGCACTTCGGCTATTTCTACAGACGCCTTAAAACAGTTCGAACTGTTTGTTATGTTGAAGGAACTGAAGTGAACTTTAATCTGGTATCCTAAGGGAACGAACGCTTTCCACGAACAATAAACCGACGAGGTTAAAAAAGATGCTGTAGGACTTGAAATGTTCACCGATGAGTTTGTGCTTGACAACCACACTGATCTATTAGACATGGTAGGAGTGCAATCTTTGCCAATTGTCATACAGATACAAAATAAAGCAAAATTTCAGTAAAGGTGTCTGAATAATGATTGAAAATATATCGTAAAACAAATAAAAAAAGAACAAAAACCTTTTTCATGAGACTATGAAGACTTGACCGAGCATCAAAGGAGGCTTTTAAATTTATCAACGTAAGAGTTCAGTAAAATACAAATATTGTCTCACTATTGACAATCTTTTCCTCTTCCGGTCGCGACATTAATTCTGCAGCAAACCAGGCTATGACTTTGCGATAACGAAATGTCTTTTTGAGACACAAACACATAAAACGTCTTCTCGGATAGGACGTAAAACCGTAATCCATAGGACGTAAAACAGTAGGCCCCGTCTCCTGCAGGGTTGGGGTAGGAGACGTTAATTTCCCACGCACGAGATTACTGTGAGGTGGATGTCCTCCCCTGGGGTGGGATGGGTGGAAGATGTAACTTGTAAGGCGCATCTGAATATATTCATATAGATATTTGCGCCGAATAAGTATTTATTAAATTAAATTAAATTAAAACGAGGAGCTTTTAACGCAGCTTTTGCTCTCATCCTCAAACTAAAGAGAATTCACTCTTGGAAAATATCCAAGGTTTCTTCTTCTATTTGTCTGGTCTCCATGGAGGTATAGAGATATATTTTTGCTTTCTCTTACTTTGAACAGCTGCTCGAGCACATCACTCAGTTACGACTTGAGGATGTGTACGTTTCGATTTAGCTTTGCGAATTCTGAAGTCAAACTTTAGCTCACCTAAAACGCCACCATAGGTCCGTTTCCATTGGATAAGAACTGCAATTTATGATTAAAAAAACAAACAAACAAGAGTACCCGATCAGCGAATAGGGCTTCAGTTAGGTCGACTTTCTATACTTAAGTGAGGGAAGCTTGACTTTGGGCAAATTGATAGTTTACGAGTAAATGAGCAGCCAGCAAAAAACAAAAAGGTGATTGGGTGAAATAGAACCTAAGACACAAATTAAATGTAAACTGAGAAGGATGATAACTTGAGGACTTACCCAACAGGTACATGACCAGTGCTAATGTGTCATAAATAAATTTCATCATATATGTATGGGTCTGGCGGTCTATTAGAGGATAGTAATGTTTAAAAGTGGAGGTGGGAAATCAGATGATTTTTGCGGCAATGCAATATATTTTGATAAGTTTTCACTATATCAAGAATAGGACTTTCACATGTCAGAAACTATGATTAGCATATTGTAATAAGTATACGTCTGAGAGATAGGAGACACCTTTCATCTGTCAACCGACATGTCTTCATTTTTCCTTTGTTTGGTGGTAAACGTAAAGCCATCACTACAATAGTTCATGGACTGTTCATACAATCTGGTACCTTATTGCGCTTTTTTGCAATAACAGAAAAAGGAACGGATATTAATCTGTGGCTAGGACACAATACATTTTCTTCTATATCTAAATAAAACTTAACTTTCAAATGCAGTTAATAACGTAGATTTTTCAAGAATTAAATAAAAAATAGCAGAAAATGAAACAGTACAGCGCCTTTTTGTTTCTGTGGGGAAGCTTCACGAGGAAAATAAGTGAGCATCACTGTACAATTTTACATAAATGTTTCAAAACTTCGTGAGAGGAGAAGAATATGAAAGCGATTTAGAAATAAAACGTTCTCTCGAATCTAAAAGATTATCCATTTACTTTTCGAATGACCACATGATAAAATAATTACAAAGAAGACGGCTTAATGAAGTACTTCTACTCGACAGCTGGAATGACCGATGCCTCTATAATTTGTTTTTTACCAGTTTTCTTTGAATCTAGCAATGCCCATATCTTTTTATCAAAAAATTATGTTTGTACTACGTTTATGAAAAAAAGGCCAACCAGCATAACAGTAATGCAACAGAATTCCCCAGTCAAACAACATGGTCTTTCCTAGGAAGTTTTTCAGTTGACAAGCAGGAATTTTCGTCGAACAGTTGGCGACTAGCAATCAAATAAATCTAACTTCGTTGATCTACTTGGAGCAGCAATGCATAATGTTTCAATATTTTATTTCAAATCTACTTCTGTTTCCTGCAGATGTCAAACTGCTGATGCTTTTGAATTATTGAATTTACGTCATAAAATACTCAGTCAAGCATGAATTCATAGGGAATGGCACCCGACTAAACATAACAAGTTCATCTGTGTTTACCAAATGCATGAACTAATTTTTAAACCATAGCCGTGTTATCTTAGGCCTTCTAAATCGTGAATGGTTGCAACTGCATGGTTTAAGCTGACCAAAGGCCAAAAATAGACAATCGACCGACAGATGATTTCGAACCTCCTAGGCTCATGATTTAGGTTGATATGTCATGAATAATATTATGATGAAGTTATAGCATGTGTACTTGAATCCTCTTACAATTTTAAGCAATAACAACAACTCGGTCATGAAGTTCCCTTATTCTTATTCCTGTCCTCCGATGTGGAGGACGTGAATTCGAGAAGCCATCGCGTGATGCTTTGCTAACTTTTGTTTGAATACAAGTCTAACCGTTTGCAATCATTATTCAGTGTCTTACGTCTCTAAGAAGTCATATTTACATAAGCTTCACCAGTAAAAATTCCTTCGTTACTATCGTCAACATACTACCTTCTAAACTCACCTGTATAAACCATCATTGCTACCCATTTCGACATCATTCTGCAGTAGTAGCTAAGCAAAGTCTGAGTGCAAATGGATTTTCTCATTAAATCGAAGAGAGGCTTAGTAATCATTAACATTTTATTTATGGAAGCCAGTCACGTCATCCCCTTGACATACGTCATTACTAGCAAGCCAATAGACAACCTTTCAGTACCCGTCGCACTCTAGTAGAGTATTCATATTCTCTAAAAAAAATTAAACTCAAAAGCATTTGCTGGGATCAGGAAAATAGTGACTTGGTCGAATCTGTCTGTCACGCTATGCTAGGCACTTAAAATATTTCTTCACGCACAAACGACCACATATAGCTCACACCTAGATTTCATTCTTTTTGCTTCTTTGAAACTGTGGAAATGTCATCTTTGACACGACTTACATGTATATATGAACACATGCACGTACTCTTGAAGGGTTTGATGATGCTATTGCGAAAGCAGAAGGGGGATAAGAAACATAAATACAGACTTTATCAAAACCCAATTATTTCCTTAATTTCTGGGACGAAAAATGTAATCCATGTCACGGACCACAAACAAAGAGACATAAATAAATAAATGAATAAATAAAATAAACCGCAAGGACACCGATAACTTATGAAACTGTACTTAGAAAACGCCATCAAAGCTATTTAAAGACAATTTTTAATCTCTCGTTGGTGGAGCGTTGCCTCTCCGAGGTAAAAATCAATGTAGTCATCAGTTAGTTGCTATCTTTGTTTCTCAATGGTATAAAGCATTATACTAAAGCGCATTCTCTGTTCTAAGAGGTAAAATTTAGGGCTGGTTTGATCTGATCATATGGGGCAAAAGAACCACATGTACGCTACTGATAACTTTTAAGCCTATGTGTGTTCAAGAACACTGTGGTGAATAACGTATCTGACAGAGAACAAAAGAAATACCAGTTCTATTCATGAAACGAGGTTAAACATGGACGTACACAGTACTTAATTTTACCAAAACCATTTTCGCTAGCCAGTTGAAGGAAGAAAACTGGCTGCCGACAAAATTTTCTGAGTTCCGCCAACCTGTTAGCGGCCGAACGAAAGAGAGGACAAGCGACAAACAGCGCATGCGGGATGCAGTTTTTACTTTGTCTGATACCCGCCATTTTTTAGCGCGCCCGCCTTTTCGCTCGTTTGCACTTAGCACAAGCTTTAGTATCATTGGCTCCTTCAATAACCTCAAAGTGCAGACGAGATAATATCTATAGAGTGTAAAATGTACGATTTTTTCAGCAGCGCGAAAATTTGCAGAAACGGCGGTCATTCCATCAACTGTGGTTAACGTATTTACATTAGTAACTTGTAGGAGCTCAGCTATTAAAGTCGAGCTCGTCAGCTTCGTTGTTATTTCTGACTGATTTTTGTCTGTAATTCAGCATGGCCATCTCCTCGCGGTTTGTTTCCTTCAACTGTTTTTTCCTTCGTCGATATATCTGCGCCATTTTTAAGAGTATTAGAACAATTATAAATATTCCGAAGCAGATAAAACAAGTGGTGATTATAGCTATAACTGTTCCGTTTTTAGTATCTGCAAGGGAAAAAAAAACGATGGTGTTAAAGAAAAACTTGAGCGCAAGGTATTGAGATTAGTTTAACTAGGCGTGAAGTTAAGAAGTCTCTTCCTGAGAGAATGTTTGGTCGATCTAATCTTGTCTTAATTTGGAAACTTAAAGAATAGCTGAAAACGCCCACACCTCTTGTCGTGAGGGGAGTTTTAACCAAAAGAAAAAGTGCAATGATAAAGGCATTATCACAATCGTTGAGGAGGTCAGTGGGAAGTTTTTACACTTCTCTATAGGAAGAAACGAAAACTTTGAAGTTTTCTACATTAGGGACCATGAAACCAACTAATCACGACAAGCTTTCAGTTTGAGGAAAGTCAAATTTCCTTGTTCCTCAGGGTTTCATCTTTATTTAGAAGGAAACAAATTGTCATGTGTTTCTTCATCAGGGCTATGATTTTTAACCCCAACGGAAAGTGTACTATCAATAGTAGGTCAGGCCATCAATTGTTGATGGCGACAATGTTAGTCTTTGCCAAGCGATAAGGTCATGGTATTACTTCTCCGTACTTCGTTACATCTGAGTTTCTACTCTTATTGATGTGAACCTCAGTATATTTTGGGAGACTAGGTTCAGTTACCTTTAGTAGCTGCCTCTTTCAGTACCCGTATCTGACAGATAGTGATATTGTACTGCTTTACATCGTCTGATGTGGTTACTTGACACGTATATATTCCAAAGTCAGCAAGTGAAGAAACCGTCACATTTAAAACTCCATTTCCACTGCTATTAAGAATAGATTGCCCCTTTGTCCATTTGTAATTGGTCGGTTCGTCAACGGAAGCGTGACAAAACAAAGTTATTTTATCACCTATTTTCGAAGCTACACATTCTTGTTTCATGGAACCAATCCAAATTCTGTACGGATCATCTAGGCAACAAAACGTAAAACAATTACGTTGAGGCTAAATAATGTAAAAGAAGAAGCACTAAAACGGAAATTAATTGAGAAAATTTTATTGTTCGTTGGGATGTGACACTTTCATACAAATACACTGTTCGCCGGCTTGCTTGTTTCATTGAGAATGTCAATTCAGGGCCTTGTAAGATAAGGGCAGGAGTATTTTTGTATTCTTTGTTATCATAAAAAAAAAGTAAATGATAGGAATTTTAAGTATCTTTTGCAATAAAAATTATGTGTCTAAATTTGAATAGTGTTACTCACTCTAAAACTCGGCAGGGGACCACACCCTCCCACGTCGTATGCATTCGGTGTCGACCTCAGAGTACGTTCCTGCCTTTCTGTTCTAACTACGGTGGTGCATGACAGCAGAGTTTACGACGTCTCTAACCATTTATATTTTTTATTAGCTTCATCAGTTGTTAACTGCTTTAGGATGAAACATCACTGGTCAAGAACACACCAATTCAGTGATGAGACAAGCTGTTTCAGGCTTTTAAATAATCCAATTTCCCGCACGAGGTATGGGGAATCAACCTCTTATAAACATTGGTTTAATATAGTTGTTCAATCAGCGAGTTCACGAGGATATGTTTAGGTTACAATTAAGTTGTTGTCGAGTGTTAGCCCTCTTGATATAATAAGAAAAGTATATTACCGTTTGATTTTATCCTCATTGCTTCACTTGATGCACTCGGTGTGCTTTTCCAACTCTTGTAAAGCGCCAACACCCTGAAACGATAATCCTGATCTTTCTTGAGAGCAATAACAGTTGCTGTGTTATTACTAACAGTACATCCTGTATCAGTTAATTTTTCCACACATTCCACCGCTTTCCATGTAGTTTCTCCACAGCATTTTGCTTCCACTGAGTAGTTTGTGAACTCAGTGGGAGTTGGCTTCCAAACTAATGTGATAGATCTATCGGAGCTTGAGACAAATCGTGGTACACTCGGATCACCTCAAGAAGGGAAAAATTAAATCCATGATACACATACTCGAAGTGCAAATAATGATGACATAAAGTGTCCACCTGTGATCAAATCTGATTCGATTTGGGAGGCGGAAGATTGCGATATTTGACCATTAGTTACTGATGTTGAGTATTTTTCGATATGTGTGAGTACCAAATTACGAAGAGTTGAGGTTGTATTGAATGGAATAGGACTACTTGGAGGGTTTTTTCCCTCACTTTCTCAACTGAAAGTCAAACGAAACCTTACCTAATTCCTTCGTAGCCATTGACTCCGATACCTGACTATACACCAGATAAGGAGAAACAAGTCGTAGGTAGTATATGTGCCCGGGGCTCAGACCAGTAAGAGTTATTATGGCCTTGGGTACCTTGACAACGCACGATCCAACTACATTGCTTCGTCGGCGGCATTTAGTATCATACCATTTGTCAGTTGTGTTCGACCATATTTGTATTGTGTACGTTATATCTGTCACGTCAGGTATGCTGCACTTTATTGTAAGAGAGTCCAGTGTGCTTGAAACATACTGTGGTATTGCCAACGAGATGCCTGCAAGATACAAATTCGCTGTTGTAGTTTAGTGACAAGAATACATGAGAACAGACGAGAGTCTGTTTGTGTAGGTTACATTTTCGGCACCTTTCGACACTTCACTGTAATCAATTATGATAACTGCGCAAATTGTTTTCCACATTCCTTGATTTATGACAAAAAGGAAAAAAAATCAAGATGCTGATTAGAATTGTATATTACAGCATCAATACTCTCAGGTATTGGGTCAAACTTGTCGAACACTTTAAGATGAGCTGCAATCAAGTAGTTCTAAATACTCGACGCTCAGCCAATCAGAAAAAGCGTGACGTGGTCAAGAAAATGGAGACCTCTCTTATCACATAAAATAATTATTTGACCTAAAAATACTGACAACTTACCAACAGCAGCAACAAAACTCACCCCAGCTTCTATCAGAACACGTTGCTCCAGCAGCAAGACCTTCATTGCAAGTGCGTTTTCCCCAGCCAGAGTTAACACAATGAAAAAGAGAACTCTCATTTCCAACGCATTGTACGTCAGTTAGCCACAATGTATTATTGCTCTGCTTGAAAGTGATATTTTGGTAATATGCTAAGGCTTCATTGTAGCCCAACAGTCGGCAAAGAACATTAGCATCCACCAAGTCCCACAGTTCGCCACACACTGAACCCCAGGCGCCGGAACGACGTACTTCAACTCGGCCATCTCTTGCAGTCCGTCCTTGGACCAAACGCACTACAATAAACACGATTACGCGATCATTAAAGTGTTCAGTCATTGGGTTTTTTTTGTTTTTTGTTTTTCTCCGAACAATATTTTGTCGCTCCCATTTCCTGATCTTGCTATATTGTCTTAAAATTAAAAAAAAAAGAGCTTACATTCATTGCCCTGCCCTGGATTGGACAGGGGATTATGACTCCTCATGTTGATTATAGAAGTTCAGGCTTTCAGGAAGAAAGAAGTTCTGTTGATTATAGAAGTTCAGGCTTTCAGGAAACGTAGCCCTTGTCGGGTTACGTTTCTTGAGATACCTCAAGTTAGCCTCTTTATTTAATTTTGTTTGCTTTGTTTCTCGAGTACAATGTTAAAAAAATGCTCTGTTATCTCAGTTTTATTAATCGGTACAAATCGTTTATCTACCTTAACAAAATTATAACAATGTGTCTTTTATGGTGGTGATTTTTCATCACGCATAACAATGACTACAGGCGATATTTCAATTTTGTGCATAATTATGTGCTGGTTGCCTTTAATGACTGTTTCTAATTTTGTTACAAATTCATTACCGACAAAAAAGGATTTAACAGTTCTTACATGTAGAAGCATGTGCTATTGCGTCACTGCGTCTTTTGCCCACGTCTTCACGGAGAGCACTCCTATCAAAACATCCAGCCGGTTAATAATGTGTAAGGTCAGGAGCCCATTACTGGGCTCATAGTAAGGTACATTATTCAGATTTCATCAAGCTGACATCATCTCATAAAGGTTACTATATCGACAACAATACATATGGTTTACGTATATTTCAGCGGTTATTCGCCGTTACGTTCTATTGGTTAATCAAAGACTGATTTCTTGCTCTTTCTCTATTTATTACGTCACGACGGAGGGTTTTGGCAGTCAGAAGATCAGTTTCCGGGTTATGTTATCTTCCAACCGAAAAAATAGCATGTAATAACAGTCTGTCAATCTAATTAGTCTGATAAATATGTAAGGAAGATTGCAAGAAAAACAAAGTGGCGATAGAGACTCACAAACTCGCACAAAATTAAGCAGAGTAAGCGTAAAAGGAACTGATTGCCTTACTTCACCCTTTTACCTTCGATTCCTCCGTACACATTTGGAAACGGGTTTCCGCAAGAAAGATAATGACATAGCCGTAAACTTAATTATTTTCGTACATTGTCCTGTGTTCAACAATTCCCAATTAATTACTTTCTAATAGCTCTTTGTGCACGCACGGTGTAACTTGGAGTCACGAACCGTTCAAATCGTCAAGGCTTCTTACACGTCAGCATGCACAAAATGCTTGAACAGAATATTTCTCTGTGAGGATAGTGCAAATAAGAAGAGGTTTGAAAACTCTTCGTGCCAAGGGAAAGCAGGGTAGTCGATTCACAGTCATAATTCCTTCGTTTTAAGTGCCAGATATATGTGAGGCATATTTATATTTCTACAAAATCAAGTAACATTTTCGCTGCTGCTAAATAAAAAAAGGGTTAAAGGCTCGGTTGGACATTTCATTAAGATCTTTTGTATAATTGGAAGGTTTAAAACATCCTGTAAATGCTGTTTGTAAACACCTAAACCACGCGATAGAACAAGGTTTGTTACACCTGATAGAGTTCACGTAATATATTCGTGTTGATTGTGTTTCTGATTTGAGTGCGATTAACATACCTGCCAACAGAATAAGCGGGTTGCCCTTGTTCCCTGCATTGTTTTGAAAGGTCGTACTGTTTACAAGGTACGTCTGTGTTCACTTCTGCTTGGTACTGCTGGTATTATTACTGTAATCTTATGACTTTTCATGTGATACGAAATGACGCGTATGCACGTAGCATGAAGGTTCTACGATTTAATTAACGTGGATTCTACTCAGGACAATGGCCGCCCGGATTAACAGTAGTTATACGCGCTCTGTTGATTTGAGAAAGTTCATCTGTGATAAATGAAACAGCTGCAGATTCTGTCCTGCATACGATTATGTCTGTTTTCGACATGATTTAGAGCTCCCCCGGCATAAAGAGGAAATAAGAACACAAACCACACTGAGGCCAATTGTATCCTATGACACGAGAGAGACGTAAATGACTTTACAAGTAAATTAATACAGAATTCGAAGACAGC
>NC_089323.1:19990803-20010803 GCF_036669915.1 Pocillopora verrucosa | reverse complement strand
GAACGGAGAACGAGCCAAAAGAAAAAGCTATCCTGTGACGTAAGAAAAAAGCTATCCGTTGAAATGTAAGTAGAGCAGGACGTTGGTAACTTTACAGTGAATAAAATAAAAGTAGATCTGACAGATATCCCTTCAATATAACTAAGAGAAGCTTCGGCTGTCGTTTGTTCCGTTCGCTTGACTTATCACCGATTTTTCCAGAAGCTTATGACTTTTTATGACTTGTAACTCATTAGTGAGAAAAATTAACCTAAGGGCTGAAGCCAGAGACAAAGAGAGCCCAAAAAAAAAAGAGCTGAGTTCAATGAATACATCGCAACAGGCAACGGGAATCTGAATAAATGGTATTATGAAACGTTTCTCAGTCTGAAAGCCTCGGCGGTTCTCTCAGTTCGACGTCCTCCATGACAGCTGGGGTGAAAATAATTCAATATCACATATTTCCTTTAAAAAAAATACCGCGTTTCAGTTCAGAGCCCGTAGATCGATTTTCTGTGATTATCGAGCACACTTAGCTAGCTTTGAAATCTTCAGAACGGATGTCCTTTGAAATATTCAAATCAACATTTTCTCCTTAACCCTTTAACTCCCAAGATCTGATTACTAATTCTCCCATCTAGCTGTTACACATTTCCTTGCAATTAAGTTACAAGAATTCGCTGTTATATCATGATTATAACCCCTAACTGATAAATTTGAGTAATCTCATTACCTGTTCGTTGGATAGTGTGTGGATTTTGTAGGGAGAAGTTACACTTCTGGTAGGTAAAGGGTTAACAGATAGGTTCCATGGTTCCGTGCATCCATTCAGTCATAGATCACAGATCACAGATGTCGTTAAAATATTATTATTCAAGACGTTGCCCTTTGAAGTAAATTTCACCGAAATTGTATTACATCTCAGGGAAATTTGGCCTGCCTGCCTTTGTCACAGCATAATTTCATTGCTTATAACCGCTGGATTCATCATTCCATTCACCACGGGTTCATGCAGTGACGGTAAGTGTCCCGTTTCATTCCATTTCACTATTGGAAGGAATATGGTAGATGGGCACGCTCTGCTTGATCACGTGTTTGCAACTGTCTCAGTGACCAGAGTGATGGATTGTTTCAGCGCATGTCAAACCAACTGTCGTTGTATTTCGTTCAACTTCCTGACACATTCCAACCAAGATAACTGTCAACTGAATGAAGAAAACCGACACCTGAAGCCTGGTGCTTTAATTCCCATGGACGGCTCTCAGTACTACGATCTGGATATCATCTATCATATGGGGGTAAAATCAGTATCATTCAAATTATTATGATTTTAAGCATGAAAATCACATTTGTGCATGTATCACGACAAAAGTTACCAAACCAAACGTTCATCTGAACGATTAGGACTTCGTCACTTGTTTCAGATGATGATTCTCACTTAGGCTAAAACAAAAGTGCTTTCCGAGAGAGTTAAAGTCAAAACTATCAATCAACGCTATAGCTCATGTATTTTCCTCACAACAGTACCTAATTTTACGTAAACTGAAGAACTAAACTACCAATTATAGTTCACTGTATATTGTATAGCAAATTGGTATCAAGTTACAGCTTGTTTAGATGATTCCTCCCGTTGAATTTGAAATGCCTCATTAGGGATCGGTCTCATTATTTTTCGCCTGAGGGTGGGAATGGGAGGGGGAGGAGAAGGAAGATCAGAGGATTTCAACTATATCTCAATAAAATTAACTCGACCCCTTCCTCCCCCTCCGAGGCTCTGTATTATTCTGATGCCCCCCCCCATGGGCAGTTCATTTTTTGTAGTCCCCCTTTTATACTCTATTAACGACGACTGATCCCCCCTCCGTTTCTCCCATGATAAAAAGTGACCCAACCCCCTTACTTTCCAGGCATGTACTCAGTGTTTCAAAAGATGCTGCAGGGCTCAGCCGTGTTTTAATGGAGGAACATGTCGAGAAAATTGTCACGTGACTGGAAGACGATTCTTGTGTCATTGTCCTGCACGTTTTATTGGCAATGTATGTGAGAAAGGTATGTTACTAATGTAGTTAAATATGATATCATAGGGCCGGTTCTGGCACGAGGTCTAACCCAAACCACGGTTTTACGCAATCAGAGGGCTTCAGGCTTTCTCCATAAGAGGGTCGATTTAATTATATAGATTTCCTTCCGCTGTTAGTTGGCGGGCCCACTAAACACTCTCCACCAAAAAAAATGAATGTTCACATAAAAGGTTCAGCTAAATATGGATTGTTTAGGACACAGTTTTGTAAAACAACTGCTAAACCTTGTTTACTCAGAAATCAGATCATAGTGTTTCACTGAGTGAATTGAGCTTAGAGTGACTTTTGTCTACTATAGTGATAAAGCAAGTTAGCCGAAAGTAATTCGAATTTTTGATCAACCAGTTACTGGAGGAATCGTCAATTCAAATCTCGTGACTGAAAGAAAAATGGGATTAATATATAAAATAAGTGAAAAGGGAGAGAGCAATAGTAAAAAATCTGAACAATATGTAAGGAATAACAGTTACTAGAAACTTGCGGGGTGGAAAAGATGAATCTAATCCCAGTTCCGCATTGAGTTTTTACTGATTACCTCGCAAACATTTTGGTGTTACAATCACCGATTCATTATGTTTCCTTACAGTATTAAACACTACTTTGACGCCTAATCTATTTAATTAAGACTGTCAGGATGCCCTGGGTATGGAAAGCGGTGATATTTCTGATGCACAACTCAGTGCCTCTACAGAACTGGCTCCAGAAAAAGGAGCAAAGCACAGCAGGCTATAATCCAAGTGGAATGGAGTATCTGGGGGAGGCTGGGTAACTAAAATATCTGACACCAACCAATGGCTACAGATCGATCTACTGGATCAGCACTCTTATGTTGTAACAAAGATAGCTACACAGGGCAGAAATTATTATAGTCGCATTGTGACCAAATATAAACTTCAGTACAGTGACGATGGAGTTACCTTCCTCTATTACAGAGAAGAAGGCCAAGTTACTGACAAGGTACGAGATAGTAAAGCAGCAGCAGACTTATCTAATCTCATAAAAATACAGTTGTAAGTCTTCTAACTTAGCATGATTTTAAATACAACCAGGTATGCTATCAAATAGTTTTTTTTTTTTTTTTTACCATGAGTGGTTTTAAATAATTTCTTTAACCCAGTTACTTAGTAAAGAATCATAGCCGAGTAGCTTAAGTTAAATAACAAGATAAGACAAGTTTTCTTTTCCACGAATATTTCTCTTCCAAACAACAGGTTTTTCCTGGAAACACAGACAGGGATACTGTAGTGTCACATGAACTAATTCCACCAATCAGAGCACGCTATATTCGTTTTCGACCAATAGAGTGGTCTGGCCTCATAGGAATGAGGGTGGAGCTCTACGGCTGTCGCGGTAACGTATTACTGTACAATATTTAAAAAATTCTGGCTTAAGGTCATAATTTTAAGAGTTGTGAGAATTTCTTTGAAAAATCAGGGGTCTCGCAAACTCTTCATCCGATCTCGAAATCTCGTCAGCCTTTCTGATGAGTCACAAATCTTCGAGTTATCGTTGGGAGAAAGTATAGTCGCTGTCGTTTGCAAGAATTGGAGTGCTTAAGTCGACTCAACATTTTGATAAGCTTACAAGGGTGGTAACTATAGTACGGACTTTTATAGCTGAATTTGTTTAGTCTCGTCATCGCACTTATAAACTGGTGTCCCCGTGTCTCCGTAGTTTTTTACTTTACTATTCGCCTGTCCTGATCTCGCTTGAGATTTCCTGAAGAAGGAAGCCATTTCTAATATCATGATCAACATTAAGTCTGTTGCATCTTTTATTCCCAACAGATAACTGAACGGAAAGTGGATTACCAAAGGCACGTGTATCAAGACTGAATGTGGTCTTAAATGGCTTCCTAGAGTGTTGGAAAAGTTCAGCAACTGACTAAGAAGACTGCATATCCTTCGGCATGAAACAAAAAAAATCTCCCCTTAGAGCGGTAAAAATTACTAATAACTTGATATTGCTAAAAAAAAACATACTTAGACTACGAGCAGTCCCTCCGTCGCGTGGCCAATGTACAATAAAAACTAGTTTACATGTACATCATTAAATTAACCATCTAATTAGCAAAACCTTACATAGTAAATGATAGAGTAACACTGAAAAAGTGAATAAATAAGTAAATTGTGGATGAACAATTAGATAGATAAATAAATAAATAACTAAGGAAATAAAAAGTACATACTTTAAGGGACTTGTCAGAAATTAGCAGGGGGTGAGGGGGGGTGGGAATTTTAAATTTGGGTTCGGAAATTAGGTGACCCATCCCTGCAATGGGAGTGAAATTTGCTAACCCTCCCCTTGAGCTTGGCCTAAAATATCATGACCCTCCCCCTCTTGTATAAATGATAAAATCTAGTTCTTGCAATACACTAGGGTGCGTCAGTATTATGAAAACTCAAAATATATTTCTAATCTGTTCTTTGTCATGCTACATACATACATTTTCGATGACAGCATTAAGAGTCCGACTGATCACTCGACTCTCCTATTTCTCCCAATACAAAGTCTTCATCACTAGAACAAGTGGGTAATGCCTCATCCCCTTCATCTACCTCACATTCATCATGATCATCCACCTCTTCCAAATAAAGAACTTCCTTTTTCTTCTGTGGGTGAACCTCTACATGATCACGGGCATATATTTGCATGACCCTCCCCCTTTTAACTGCCCATTTTTCATGACCCCTCCCTTTTCTGAGGCTCAAAAAGTTGTGACCCCCCCCTCTGTTTCCACCCCCCCTCCCCCCCTGCTAATTTCTGACAAGTCCCTAAGTAGAATTATTCCAAATATATAGTAGTGAGATGATTTGCAGTGGTAAAGTACTTAAGGATAGTTGGTTCCATCTACAATAGACCTTGGATAAAAAAAATTTGTAGACATTGCAGTTTCACTGAATATGGCGATGAGGAGTATAATTTGGAAGCCGAGATGCCCTGTTTAGAGGGAAAACCTTAGGAGGAAGCGGACGACCCTTAGACCTTGCTGGATCTTGTAGAACATGGTTAATTAAGACAGTAATCTACGTTGTTCTGGGTCCCCCCCCCCGAGTTAATTAATCATATGAGTAACATGACTTAATCTAGAATAATCGTGTAAGACAAATCTAGCTGCCCTATGTTGAACCATATCAATCTTGTTAATATTACGTTTAGTTTTAATTAAGGGTTCCATGCAGAACTGGTATATTATAACTGCGGGCGCACAAGACTAACATAGGCTTTCGATTTCACATCTGTATTGCAGTCACCTAGGACTCTTCTTAGAAGGCCTAGTGTTTCATTGGCCTTGCTACAAATGAGGTCACAGTGTTTTCCAATCGAGTTTCTGAATTAAAGTGATGCTTTGATATTTGGAGATGGTCTGGTCATTCATTAAATAATCGTGACAAAAAGGAACAGTTTTGCTAGTTATTCCCAAGTGATAGCATTTAGTGATATTAAAGATCATTTGCCAAAGGTCTCCCATTTTCAAAAGTTATCTAGTTTATTGGAGTGCAAAATGATTTTGTTGTGTATTGATTTCTCTATAGATGACGATGTCGTCTGCGAAAAGGCGCACGTGGGCGCTGTTATCTGTAATGTCGTTGATATAGAGTAGAAATAATACTGAGCCCAGGACTGACCCCTGGGGAACTCCAGAGACAACTGGTGTGGGGCTAAGAGTGTGTTCCATCGATCGATACCACTTGGGTGCGGTCGGTGACTAAGGCTTTCATCTAGTCTAATGATCTGTCCCGAATACCATTGCAGTTCAGTTTAGATAATAAGCATTGGTGGGGAACGGAGTCAAAAGCCTTCTCGAAATCAAGAAGGATCACATCGGTCTGAGTGCGGTGATTGATGCTCTTTACCCAGTCATTGATGGCTGAAATAAGCTGGGTTTCACAAGAAAAATTTTGTCTAAAGCCATGTTGGTGATTAATAATGATATCTTCGTGGATAAATGTTTGGAAATATGACTTCGCATTATATGCTCCATAATCGTACAACCTGCACATGTAAGAGAAATGGGGCGGTAGTTAGATGGATTTGATCTTACATCTTTTTTGTGTGTAGTAGTAAATGATGCCTTGGACCAACCAGATGGTGGTTTGGTGGAAGATGGAAAAACCTTTTGTTTTTGTGTGAGAGAATTTGTGGTGTATCAAGATAACGTCCCAACAAGATAGCCTGCAAGGTAGACGTAATTTTGACGAGCGAGTGCTCATATGTATTTAACAAAAATTATGACCGTCATCTTTGATTTTAATGACAGCGGAAGACTGGGGAGAGAAAGAAATTTGTATTAAGGAGTCGGTCGACGGTCAAAAATAAGTAGAGGGGTGGGTCGTCCTCCCCCCCTCCTTCCCCCCACCGTTCTCTCTGACACCAAATCAAACATGGCCGATAGGATAAACGATCGCGAGCTTATAACGATAGCTCGCCCTGATGAGACGCTTGCACTGCAGGCTACCCAATAAGATAGTTATCTTGGTATTCGTTACCTGCTTGTTGGACAGTGCATTAATTAACCCTTTGACCCGTCAGTGACTAGCATTTAATTTTTCTTTACCGTCCCACCCCTGAAATTTAACATAAAGGTCGAGAGAATAAAGGAAATGATCACCTACTAAAGAAGCTCTTAAAAAAAAAAAAAATCTTGTCAGCTCCTTAGGGAACATCATAAAGAAATGTACAGTACAGACCATATTGTAGTAGAATCGATTGAGAGGATTGCAAATTGTTATGGTCATCGAAGGAGGAGATTCGTTATTCATCTTGTAATGAGAGTGGAAAAAAAATCTGAGTCCTCTCAATTTCTTGATCGATGCTGACTGACTGAGAGACAAAGAAGTCTATGGCATGTTAGGCTGTTAATAGATTCATATGTGAAATGCGTTCAGCATTCTGCTGAGATCAATTATGTCTAAACTGTGGAGTAAGTAAATAGAGAGATGGAAGACTTCAATTTCAATCCACTTTTTAAGAAAATCGTGCTTACGCGTAGCAGCAGTATTTTTAACTAGTATAGTACACTAGATTATACATTTCAACATTTACATCCGCATTTTAACCCCACACTTCTAGTCTAACTCCATTTCTTGGTAAAATTCAATTCGTCGAGAGTGTGCTTACTCAGCTACTGCAAAATATGACGATATCAACAATTCTTAGCTCGTCAGTGCTTCATGAAGATTCTAACAAACATCTCTTTAGCTTTATAAGACTAATTTGGAAATGGTAGTTGATAGGTATTCAATGTTTTAAATGACTAACTTCATGTAAGGAGCACCGGTGCACGCGACAAAGAAATCTGTCAACTAAATGATGCAGTAATGCAAAGAGCCACTTCAAAAAGAATTCTGACACTCATCAGAATTGGACGCAGTTACTTTTACAAGTACTTGTGAAATTGATCACCCTTAGGCCTCTTGTAGAGATTTGTAGGCAAGAAACTTCACCTAATCAGCATCTAAGGAGATGGGCGATTACAGACTTTAACAGACCATTACTATGGCACAAAATACTTTTTCAGATGGTTTCTTACAACAAGACTACAGTGTAAGCTACGATGACCTTGAGCCAATGTCGTATTTCTTTTCCAGCTAAAGAGGGGTACAAAGAACCGCGCTGGCTTGGTACCAGTTTTTACAAATCACCAGATGAACTTCTTTTCAACTGCAGAGCTTTCTTGACATTCCGCGCATGCTCGCTGATTCTCCTAGCTTGTTTTGCACCCGGGGTATTCGAGTCAATCTGCTTTTCTTTCAAAGAGTCACCACAGGACGACTGTTTTGTGGGCAGTGATGTCCTCTCAGATCCCTCTACTATGGAATAACCTTTGAGAGGTGTGCTGCCATTAAACGAATAAGGAACATCAATAAACGGAGTTTGAAAGAATTTAGAAAAAGTGACACTCCTTTCAAATACTCACCCGTTATTTTCATTGACATCTTTAGAATTTTCTGTTCTTAATGACAACGCCTTATATAGCTCTTCTGTGTTCGGGATTTCCACGGGTCCGTCCCGCGGGATATTAGGAGTGCCTCTGGTTTCGGATGAGATAAGACCTCTTGGTGCAGGTGAAAACGACACGGGACTGACTTGAAGCCGAGGGCCATCTGGTGCTAAAGAGAAATTATCATTTAAACCTACATAAAACTGACTACTGAAGAATTAGAGCAAAGGAAAAACTTTGACGAACAGGTTACACTAAAATACGTCAACTACCCTTCGAACCAGCTGCAAGATGCACAGCCGACTGTTTCTATTAGGCCATTTCCCTAGTCAAACTAAGAGACAAACTGAAACAGACATACAGACACAGTCAGACAGACAGAGACAGACAGAGTCAGACAGAGGAACAGACTGACAGGTGCACAGATTGATGGGAAGATAGATGTACAGCCAGACCGTTAACAAAACCAAAAATACTGCTATGCCATGGTGAAACAATTAGCACTCAAAGTTCATATAAAGCCTTACATTTTGATTTTCTTCCCCCAAGTGACTGATTTCTTAACGGGGTCAAAAGCTGTTGCTTGTAAAATGAAGCTCGTTCCTCTTCAAACTTCTTTCTCTGAAAAATTAAAATAATAATTATCGCTAAAAATAATATAAAGGAATCAGTGCACTGTGTACAAGTATATGCATTCTAAGAATATTCTCCATTCTCCATCACCTTTGGCTTGTAAAAATATTCGTGTTGGTGTTCCAATATCCCAGCCTTTTGTTTGGCCACTGAATATGCAGCAACCTTCTTACAAAGTTAGCACATACAGTAGTACTATTTCTCTCTAAAATAAGGGTTGCTGCCATCCTTTGGAAATGACTATAAGCGTTTATAGAGAAATCTCTACAAATTTGATTTTTTTATGCCTGTCTATGTAAATCAAAGGAATTTTGTTTGCTCATTGTATTTCCACTCAGTTATCACCTCATGCCCAAGTTTTACAGCAGCATCTGTCAGCTGTTTCCTCTCATTCTCTAACGCTACTCTTCGCTCAGCAAAGAACTGCTTGTCAGATTCAAATTTTTCTTGTTCCTCATACAACTGTGAGTCAACCTGTTACAAGAAGGAAGAAAACTTAAACCATAATTTTCTTTTATTAATGAAAAAGAGCTGAATCACATTATGGCTGAATAATAATTCAAAATGCTTACCAAAAGAGTTGAATCTTTTGAGGGAGAACCAACCTTTGACTGCAAGGACTAAAGGAAAAAATTGTGTCAGCTATGAGTATATACAGTAAGTTAGATCACAAAGAAAAGGTCTATTGACTTTCTTAAAAGTTCTCAGGTTATTGGGTCAGTAAGGTTAAGTCTGTACCCAACCCAAGAGGCCCATCCAGCCAGAGCTAATCCCAGTTTCCTTAGCATGAAGCAACTAGAAGTATTTCTACTCCCCCCTGGAAACAATGCTTGTCCATTGCAAGGTTACCCCCTCCCCCCCCCCCCAAAAAAAAAAACAAAAAAAACAAAAAAATTTCATCAGGCTTCCCTGACAATTCATCAGCACCTATCAATACTCCTAGGTAGAGAGATGAAAGTAATGAGTGTTTTGCCCAAAAACAACACAATGTCAGGTCTTAATCTTTTACCCCCTGTGAGTGACTAAGAGGGAATTTCTCCTTACATTATTGATACACTATCAAGCAATACCAAATTCTCCAAATTGACATCATAAGAATTGTATGACAGACAGCAAAGAGAATCACTAATGAGATCTTGGGAGTTAAAGGGTCAAACCAGGACATCTTGGCCCAGAGTCCAGTGCGTAAACCATTGGACCATTGTATCTCCCAGGTTAAACAATACATTATAAGCAACCATTTTCACATACTTCTATAAGTTGTTCCTGTTGTTCCACAACATGTCTGTAATTCTCCAACTGCCTTTCCAACCTTGAAATTTCCTCTGCTTTAGGGGAAGAGGGTTCTAGTGCATAAAGCAGATTTAAAGTAAACTAAGACAAAGTTCTTCACTTTATTCTTGGGAGTCTACAAATGTCTTTTCTTACCATTTGAAGAGCCTTTGTTTGCTTCCTCTAACCTTGACTTCAGCAATCTCCATTTTTCTCTTAAACTACTTTCAATTCCTGCAAAGGACATTGCACCCTGATTTATTTAAAACAAAGTGTTACACACTCAAATCACCAGATTAATTAAACACAAGGTTGTATTTATTCGAAAAACTCCGAGCACATGCTTTTCTCTTTTTCTTCCCGACACCCTTTGTGGTTCATGAACTCAACAAAACATGTCACGCACTCTACACACTTCCCCGCCGAAAATGAAAGTGTTCTTCTAAATATTACAAAACTATTTATCAGAGTTCTCTGCAGCTACTGTAATTGTTGTTTGACGTTGTCTCCTTCAGCACCTTGCGTGCTTTTGATTTTCTTTTTTTTTTTTTTAATGTTTGGGTCTTATAAGAGGCTCCTCTCAAGCCCTCGGGTAGTAGACAGGTTGGAAACAGCATGGCCACACCCAGAAATACAGGGGTATTCCCGGATGAATAGCTGTGATAGCTGGAGTTTGAATGGCGTTAACGCGTGAACTGCTGAATACTGGCTCAGCCGACTGGTACTGTGGATTTCCCAGGGAGTTGTAAGTTAAGATCTGCGGCGGTCTCCTTTGGCGCTGCGGCCGAGTCCACATGTCCTGCTCAGCAATGTCCTCTCCCCCTGATCCGTCATTGTCAGCACTTCCTTCATTTGCAAGTTGTATTTCGCTGGATGGCCCATTGGTGCCCTCAGTAGTCGCAGAATCCTCAATTGACTCTGAAGGCAAATCGCGTCCTGGAGACACTGAGTTTGAAGTTCTTACTTCAGTAGGTATTTCCTCTACAAGGTCCACACTACCGAAATCATCATCATCTTTCCCCGAATTCTGTAGGTCATTTCCCGAAACAGACAAAGGTCGTTTCTCTACTGCTGTTTTTGGGGGTCGCGTACCAAATCCCAGGTTTGGGGCATCTGCTTCCAAAGCGTCACAAGGCAGTAGTAAATTCCGGTGAAGCACTCTTGCGCGGCCACCTCCACTCTCGGGCTTAACTTTGTAGACTGGGCTTTGAGCCCCCATTCGTTCAACCACAACGTGGATAGCGCACTCCCAATGGGATCGTAATTTTCCGGGTCCACCGCGCTCTGTTAAGTTTCTAACTAGCACCCGATCGCCTGGCTGAAGAACGCCACCTGAGACTCTCTTGTTGTAATATTGCTTGCCGCGCTCGGCAGTCTTCTTTGCATTCTGTTGAGCTATCCGGTATGCCTCCTTCATATCATGCTGCCAGTTTTGGACGTAAGTGTTATAATCTCCCTCTGCACTCTCTTGATTCAAATTGAAAATCAGGTCGATGGGCAGGCGGGGTGTTCTTCCAAACAACAAGTAATACGGAGCGTATCCTGTCGCCTCATGCTTAGTGCAATTGTACGCGTGGATCATCTTGTTGAGTGATTCATCCCACTTTCGTTTCTTCAAATCTGGGAGTGTTCGCAGCATAGACAATAGCGTGCGGTTCATCCTCTCCACTTGCCCATTCCCTTGAGGGTGGTAGGGGCTGGTGCGAGACTTGGAAACGCCAGACAACTTATGTAGTTGATGGAAGAGATTGTTCTCAAATTCTCCTCCTTGATCACTGTGTATACGGGCTGGGAATCCGAATCGTGGTACAAAGTCATTGTAAATCTTTTCAGCCACCGTTCGTGCTGTCTTGTTTCGGGTTGGGTAGGCCTGTGCAAACCTTGTGAAGTGATCTACTATCAGCAAAATATATTCAAATCCCCGTTGGCTTTTCTCCAAATGAAGAAAGTCTATAGACACCATCTCAAAAGGGGCAGTCGTCGTAATGCTCTCCATTGGTGCTCTAGGGGAGATTTGGGGCTTCTTTTGCTGGATGCAGTGACACTTGTTGGCGATGAAATACTCGATTTCCTCTTGCATGTAAGGCCAATAGAACCTAGATCTCGCTAAGTCCACCACTCGATCTGCACCCAGATGACCCATTTCAATGTGAAGTTCTTGGTAAACCAACTGTTTAAACTTTGTAGGTAATACTAGCTGCAATCGACTCTTAATTTGGCGCCACAGGATCCCGTCCGCTGATATATGGAGTTTATTCCATGCTCTCAAGTAGCAAGATGTTGTACGAGTCTCATTTTTCCGCTCTCCTCCTGATGGGGGATATCCCCGTTTCTTGTAGGCCAGGATTCGTGAGATGTCGGGGTCTTCCCGTTGAGCCCTTAATATTTCTTCTAACGTAAGTTGGCGAAAAACCAAATCTGTGACGCCCGGTTCTGCGTGAGCAATGCCAACTCTTGCTGAAACTGCTGCCACCCAGGGTGTGGCGTCTGTTTCCTGATGGATCACTGCTTGACTTGTTGCACAAATTGCGTCCTTTTCCATTTCTGCAATACAGGTTTCCATGTATGCACTGAAATCTAGCGGTAGGCGGGATAGTACATCCGCGTCAATGTTAGATTTGCCAGGCCGATACTTGATGTTAAAATTAAAATCTGCCAGTTCTGCCACCCACCGGTGCCCTACTGCAGACAACTTAGCTGACGACAGAATGTAAGTTAGTGGATTGTTGTCGGTGTAAACAGTGAAGAAGGTGGAGTAGTACAAGTAATCACGGAACTTCTCAGTTACTGCCCATTTGAGGGCAAGGAACTCCAATTTTCCCGCGTGCATGTGGTAATTTTTCTCTGCTGGAGTTAGTGTCCTAGAGGCATAACCTAGAACTCTGAGCTTCCCGTCCTGTTCTTGATACAATACAGCTCCAAGTCCCTCTTGCGAGGCGTCTGTGTGAAGTACAAATGGCTTCGTAAAGTCGGGAAATGCCATCACTGGAGGAGAAGTCAGTCGGTCGACCAGCATGTCAAGCCGCTTCTGATGTTCCTCTGTCCATGTTACCTTATGATTATTAGCCAATAGATCAGGGCCAGCCATTAGATCGTACAGGGGCTTGGCTATGCGTGAGAAATCCTGGATGTATTGCCTGTAGTAACTCAGGAACCCTAGCAGTTTACGCACATCACCCACTGTTGCTGGTTTCTGTTTCGCCAAGTTGTGTACGGCAGCCGTGTCCTCTGGGTCTAGAGAGTAGCCATCGCCGGAAACAACCCGCCCCAAATATCTAACTTGTCGTTGGAAGAACTTGCACTTTGATGGCTTTAACTTTATCCCATGTTCCTGCAGTCGACGCAGGACCTGTTGGACATCCTGAACGTGTTGCTCAAAGGTCTTACTATACACCAAGACATCATCCAGGTAGGGAATACAGATGTTGTCACGTAAGCCATCTAGACATTCATTCATGCACCTTTGGAATGCCGCCGGTGCATTCATTAGCCCAAACGGTATTCTATTCCATTGATACAATCCCCAGGGGGTCACGAATGCAGTCAGGGGGCGGCTTTCTTCTGTCATAAAGCCTTGGTGGTAGGCCTTCCCTTGGTCCAGAACTGTAAACCATTTGTTGCCGCCTAGGCCATTTAAGATATCCTGTATACGGGGAATCGGCTGTCGTTCTGGATATGTTTTCTTGTTCAATTCTCGATAATCAATACAAAGTCGCAGACTTCCATCCTTTTTGCGAACACAGACCATGGGTGAGGAGTAAGCCGAACGGGACTTGCAGATCCAATTTCGATTAATCAAGTCTTCTAAGTACTCTTTCACTTCCCCATAGAGTGGCTTGGGGATGGAGATATAGTTCTTCTGTACTGGCTCATTGTCCTTTAACTGGATATCAAGCACCAAGTTCTCCACGCAGCCAACCTCATCGTCGTTTCTTGCAAAGGCACCAGCTTCTTGCCGTAGCATTTCGTGGACGATCAATTGTTCATTGTCTTCTAGCTGACTCAAGTCAACTGGTGGCTCCCATCCATCTTGTTCCTGACCAGGATGCAAGGTAGCTTCAGGGTAAAAATTCTCGTCTCCTCGAGAGTACGAGTCGGGAGTATTTGGAATTGGTAGAACTGACTTTACCAGGTGTATCCGGCCCAATTCTGTTCTGCGCTTTAACAAGATGTTTCTGTCTGTATTGTTTTGGACCACGACGGCCACGTGACTAGAGGTTCCCGGGGTTATTTTAGTAAGTTCCTCGCCCAATTCCAGTCCGTCTGGGAGCTCGCTGTCTTCCTTGGGCTCAAATATTACTGGCATCCCCTCTGGAACTGGTCCGAGGTGAGTTTGACACTTAACTGTCGTTGCCTCTCCTTTTGGCAGCATAACATCTCTCTTTCCGACTTTAACAGCTGCAGTACCGGTATCCTGTGTTCTTGACTGGATCAGATTGATCAGGGTACCTACGCGAGTATGATGAATTGAAGGGAATGACTGCTGAATGATGTTACTTGCCGCTTGGTGGTTTCCACCATGTTGAGCGAGGACTTCTTCTATAACATTGAAGCCAATGATTGGGTACTCTTGTTCCTTTTGTCCCACCAGTACTGGAACTGTCAGCTCATGAGCAGTTGTATCATCTCCAGCCAACTTAAACCCGACCTCAATCCAACCGTCAAATGGAATGTTTGTCCCATTCATCGCTTCCAAATTCAACTCTTCTCCTGCTCCCAACAACTCTTCAACATTTCTTAACACCTCCAGCGGTAAGTGAGTTTGTTGCCACTTCCTTGACACAACACAAACCTGGGAACCTGTATCCCATAATGCCTCCACTTTCTTTCCTTGAATTAGGCATTTTACCACGCACCTCCGTCCCACGATTTTCGTCAGTCCGAGCTGCTGCCTTGGCGTCAGGTGGCAGGGAAACGTCGTGTTCAAATCATCGCCATCATCTCCGGCTGCTTTCTGTTTCTCAAGTTCCTGTATAGCCATGCAAACTGGTTTATGCACCGTTCTGTATTTTACTTGACATTCTTTTGAATAATATCTATTGATCTTACAGGCTCCGCAGCGGTTAAGTGGTACATGGTCTGTGCTTTGTTTTCCACACTGCACGTAACGGGACTGATTTTCTTGCCTGGTCACACCCTGTCCCATGGGCGTGACCTCTGGCCGTTTCCCTGAGATTCTGCCGGAGAGCGTCGGCTGAATTGGGCATTACACTCGCGTACATAATGGCCACTCGCCCCACACCTGAAGCAATGGTTGCACGGCCATCCATTCCCACTTTGTTGGCAGGTCCTACACAGTGGGGGTTGTCTCATAGGCTGTTGTGTGAGGGGGGTTTGAGCCCGGAGTGGGGCCCGAACTCTCTCTTTGACTGCGGCCACTTCTGCCTTGAGCTCCCTTAGTTCTTTCATGAGACCTTCCTCCACCCCATTATTCTTTGTCTCCTGCTTGTCCCCTCCCTTTTGAACAGCATTTACCTTGGGGGTTAGCTGTGAACCGAATTTCTGTGATCGCTCCAGTTCGTCACTGAAACACACATTTAATTTCTCGAATAGTTCTTCATCGCTTATAAATTTCTTTTCCAAGTAAGGCTTCATTTCGATCTTGATATTCTCACTTTGCAGGCCAAGGGAAAAGCTATGGACAAACATGCCATGTACTAAGGTAGGATCATATTTCAGGTCCGAGTCAGTTTCTTGAGATGCAAACAAGATCTTCTGTTTCAAATCGAGAAGGCGGATCAAGAATTCTTGAGGTTTTTCCTTTGGCTGTTGGACAGTTGAGCTCAACTGATGATATAGTTCGGTTGCTGTTCTCTCCTGATAATGAGAACGCATAATTCTCCTCAATTTGGCCAGTGTTAAATCTACCTTACCTTCCAAATAACTTCTTAGGCTTAACGCCGGATTTATCGCTTTTATCACAGCCTCTTTAATTTCATCCTCTGTATAGTCGTTCTTTAAACCATTCTCAATTTGATGCACTAGCGAGGAAAAACTCAAACGATCCTTCTGCGACGCGTCGCCAATCTGGCCCGAAATCTTGAAGTCGCGTTTGAATTTTGAAATTGACACCACGGGATTTTGCTCTATTTTGACGGTCGTTTTATTATTTTCAGAAGCTTTCGGCGGTTCCGTTTTCTGTTCCGGTACAAATTTTCCCTGCATACTTAGAGACGACGACAACACTTTGAGCTTCTCATTATCTAATTCTTCCGTTTCGAGGTATTTATTTAGAGCTCGGATAAAAACCAACCTTCCCTTGCTCTCAGGCGGTACAGTAATGTTCAGCCCACTACAAACTTCTTTAAGCCTTTCCTCGCTCAAGGAACACAACGCGGCCTGAATTTCGATCTGCAGACTCTCGGTATCCATCATACTTCCAAAAATAATCTTTCGTACTCACCAATAGTGCAATCAGCCGTTCACAAAAGAAATGCGACACTTTACGTCAAGATCAGTCCGCCGTCGACAGCAATCGACCACAACCAACTCGCGCTCGACGAATCAACCAAGCGTGCCAATTACTTTGTCCTTCACAACCCAAGGCAGTTCTTCGTCGATGATAAGCCTCTTCGGTCGAGTCCTGGCAGGGTCGCCAATGTTACACACTCAAATCACCAGATTAATTAAACACAAGGTTGTATTTATTCGAAAAACTCCGAGCACATGCTTTTCTCTTTTCTTCCCGACACCCTTTGTGGTTCATGAACTCAACAAAACATGTCACGCACTCTACAAAAGCACCTTCACTAAGCCCCTTCACTCCCAAGATTTCAAAGTCAATTATCCTTCATGTCTGTTAACATTTTTTTTTTTCTTACACTGAAAGAATTATTTATTCTTATCATCTTGCTGTTTGAGAATGTACTGACACTGCAGGAAGAAGTTACCCATTGGTCGCTCTTAGGAATGGATGGGTTAATAACTGTCTTTAGATTTGAAGACATAAATCAAACTTTTGACAGTTTTCATAGGTGACCCATGTAAGAAAACTGTAATCTTAAACGTAATCAATACATACTTTACAGAAGAAAATGCAGCTACAAAGTAAGTACTGATGCAAAAACATTCCCAAAATTTTGATACTAAATAGACTGACATACCCTCTCTAACCATGTCATAAGGCATATTGAAATGTCCTGTTGATAATTCCTCAACTGATCCAGACTCACTGATTTCACCAACCTATAAATGTTAATGAAAACAAATAAGGTTGAATCTTATAGAGCAAACATGTCAGTGGTGGCTCTGAGAAGATTCCTTTTAGAAGGGGCAGGACCCAGGTACAGGTACCAGAACAAAGAAAAAGCGCCCAACACTATTTTCAAATACGACAACTTTACTTCAAGTTATCTTTTATACATGCGCCTGCCTTTTCTACTAAGTCTACACATAACAAAGAAAATGGTTTGTTTGCCTATAGGAAGCATAACAATGCATAACTTAGTTAAGCACCATACTGTAAAAAGTAAATATTGAGGTGAATGTAAATAAAAAATTCATGCAAACTGTATGTACATTCAAATTAAATACCAACCTCTGTGTTGCTTTCATAATCTTTATTCTGCTGATTCAGCAATTTTATTTAGAATCCTCTAGCACCTCTAGAAAGTGAAAAAATTTAAACGTTGTCCTTTGCGCCGACTCTGTTCACAGAGTACGAAGAGATCCAAGCGTGACACTTAAAAAAGATTTTCTTCGGATTCTTCCAGAAAAAATTCAAAATACTGTAGGGAAACTGTAAAATAACGAACGGCGAATGTATTTACCGTAAAATAGTTGACTACATCTCCAGGATGGCTCTTGAGAAAGACGATTTTAGAAGGTTTTCAGTGATGTAGGAATTTCGTGTTACAGGAAATTTAGGTCGCGGCGCGCGTTGCATCAAGGTTGGAAATGGGCCTTTAAGTGCTAACTAGACCCTGTGAGCAGGGTAACTGGGATACCTGGATGGTACTGGATCCGTGGAATCAAGTGTAGTGACACTACGCGTGTCGGACTAGTATACTGAAATAGTGAGCTCAAGTCTGGCCAAGGGCATACACCTGTCTCAAAACATAGGCATGCAATGCATGCAAAAGTTATTTTTTCTAGGGTGGGTGGATTACTTGAAACATTGCAAGTGGTCTACATTCTTACAAAAGGAAAGAAGATTAGTAACGCGGGAAAGAATGAAAATGTCGAATTACCTCACACACAGGTATTTTGTGGTAGATTATGTGTGTTGTGCGAATAAATGTAACCAAAAATAAACTGTATTTGTGCCACGGATACCTGTTAGTACAAAATGTAGACAGCAGACTGCAGACCGGATACAAAATATAGACTGCAGAGTGGGTAAAAAATGCAGACTGAGAATCTGAAGAGTTTTTACGTCTGGTATATAATAACATGTCATCTTACAGCTTACCGAGCGTCACGCAATCGCTTTTCCTCGATCAGCCTTCACGATTATTTGCACTATTGTGGAAAATTCCTGGCCCATTTCTTGATGAAAATCGATCGTAATATAATTTCAAGCCTTCAACATAGTCTTCTTACTTTGCGCGCGAGTTGGTTGGTGTGATGTCTGTACAGATTTTACCAATGTAATAAAAGTAGATGACGTGAATAATAGTGATGGTAAAGCAAGCTTAAAACGGCAACAATCGCCAGAAACTACAACGGATACACAGGGTATGAGTAAGTTTTATTGATTTTCGAGAAAAATCTTCATATTTCGAAATATTTATCGTTGTAAATCGACCATATTTCGTTCCCTATATTATTCCTTATAACGTGTTCAAATTTTCAACGGTTCCTAGAGTAACTTACTCTGAGTCACACAACGCGTGACGCGTTCGTGAATTAATCGTTGGCTCTTTCTCGAGACACTGACCTTGGGTCGCCTGTGACAAGACAATTGAGTAAACAGTACTTAACATAATAACATTATACACAAAAAACACGGGATTTTGGATCATGTATTTATTAAAAAAGAATATCCATACAACTACGATAAAAACAAACATAAGATTCACCTTTCTGATTGTGAAATTAATACCATTCGCACTGTTATCGTAGCTACGTTCCCTGGCATCAAGTGAATCCAACATGGCGTCTTTCTTCACTAGCAGTTTTACATCCATTTGAATTTTGTTCTCCAGCCTCACGGTAGTAGTGTTGTTCAATAGATTGCATAGAGTATATGCAGTTTGGTTTCAGATTTCAGATTTTGCTTTTTACAACGAGTTTACGTTTTCAACTAAGACATTGGCATACTTGGCATACAAGACATACAAGGCATTCAATGCTTTCATGGCTTTCAAGCGTTCGCGATTCTGTCCGATCCAAAATTACCGCTCAAAAACATCTTTTTGTGTGGATTGGCCGCGAACAATTGCGTATGCGTCTATAAGTATTAAGAGCGTTTGCCCCATAATGCTCCAGATGATCGTAATCCAATTACGTTGAAATACAAAACGACTGACAAAATAGTTTTATGGGCAAAAATCTCGTGTTCGTCATGTGACCCGGCCCTGTCCGTGCATGACAACGTCAATCATCATCAAGATAGCACGCGTGATCAGCATGTGAACACCTCATTGGATCACAGTTAGTTGTCATGGTGCTGAGGGCCCAATGACCTCTGGGTACTATTGCGCAATTTTTCCATTTTGTGGCGTAGGAAAAAAACAAAAAAAACAAAAAAAGACGACAAAAAAACAAAGGCATTTTATGACTGGGCTACCACAAGTATCCCAGTAATGAGTAGGGATCATAAGAATTTCAGGTAAATTTTTAACTTGACACAACCAGATTCCTCCAACTACCCTCCCCTCCCCCCCAGGCTTTAAATGATGACCAGTTCCTTATCAACCTTGTGACACGTTTACTTATTACTGGGATACCTGTGGTAGCCCAGTCATAAAATGCCTTTGTTTTTTTGTCGTCTTTTTTTTTTTTTTTTTTTTTTTTTTTTCCTCCGCCACAAAATGGAAAAATTGCGCAATAGTACCCAGAGGTCATTGGGCCCTCAACACCATGACAGGTAACTGTAATCCAGTTAGGTGTTCACATGCTGATCACGCGTGTTATCCCTCAACACCATG
>NC_089323.1:17846586-17901586 GCF_036669915.1 Pocillopora verrucosa | reverse complement strand
ACATTTTGACGCCATCTGTGATCTTTTATTGAACAGGCCCACGGCAACGTAGCATCTATATGTTATTTTCTCGTGGCTTGAATAGTTATTTGTTTCAATTTCAGGCGGGACACAAAGCTTGCCTGACCCAACTAGGAAGTATGTACTATCCCGTTTGCATCATTGCTACAGATGTTGAAGACCAGTATATTGGCGACGTGAAACTGGCAATGGAAAGCCAGCAGATGTTCAGCATAAGAGAACAAGACACACCCGAATGTGTCAAGTTGGACGTATTAACAATCGAAGGGTAAAGCAGCAAATTTTATAATACTTCTACGTTATTCTTTCAGGCCTCTGTTTCACTGGAAACTATTCTGGTACAGCTTACTGATTTGTTATTTAACACTAATTACATCCATTTGTTTAGCATTTCCATATTTGAAATAAAGATAAAATGTAAAAGGGAATGGACTCGTTGTGGCTCAAACGGTCCCGGACAGGTTTGAGCTGACGTACTAAAGCATCGGCTTAAAATGATTAAAGGTGAACGTACATGCAATCGGAACCAAGTGTGCAGGTTTTATGCTTTTGATTGATCCTTTCAGTGATGTAAGTTGTTTAATAGTTTGTTTACGTGTTTGTTTACGTGTTTGTTTGCGTGTTTGTTCGTGTTGAATTGTTTGGATCACCCACGCGCAGGAGAATATCAAAAGAGGCAATTCAGAAGTACTGTGACATTCATTGTCATACAGGAGACTCTGCCTACCTCCCATAGTGAGGTGTGAGTTCTCCGTTTGTTGGTTTGTTTTCATAAAGATATCGTGTTATGTAAATCCTTAACCCTATAACTTCCGAGATCTAATTAGTAATTCTCCTTACTGTCTGCCATACATGTCTTGTTTTTTTTTTTTGTATTTTATTTGTTTTTGGGTTACAGTTTTTACAAGTACGCAAGATACATCACAAATTTCTACATGCACGAATTTACATTACACTACTCTATTACACAAAGAAAATACCACTACACTGGACTACGAGAATAAAAGAAAAGAAAGAAAGAAAGAAAAAAAAACAAAAAAAAAAGAGGCATCGCGTATTGATATAAATAATGAATTAGTTCAGCTATTGTTCTATCAGTTGAAGGAGGGGTTTCCATTTGTTGTAATGGATCTCAAGTTTATTATTCTTTCTGGCTATAAAACGTTCTATTTGAAACGTACTCTTAATTCTTTCGAAAAAGGATTTAAAGGATAGAGAAGTCTTATTTAGCTTGGTGCGATAAATAAAATATTTACCTTCTAGTACAATATAATTAAGAAGGATTCCGTCATTGTCATGATTAGGCGCGTCAGAAAAACCAAAAACAATATCTTTAATATCAGGAGACTTCAAAGTAATGCCCTGTGAGTTTAACATGACAGTGACTTCATCCCAGAAAGCATGCACTCTTGGACAATAAAATAACAAATGTTCTAAAGTCTCTAACTCCTTTTCGCAAAAATAACACAATGGGGAGTCTACTTTCTTAAATTTAAACAACATAACATTTGTGTATAAGATTCTATTTAGTATTTTATATTGAAACTCCCTTAGTTTGGTATGCAAAGTTGTTTTAAATGGGAGTAAATAAATCTTCTCCCAATCAAGATGAAAAGTTTCTGTATTAAATGCTTTATCGTATTTCTTCATTGCAGTTGGTATACTAGATATCTTAGAGACGAAAATCTGGTACAATGATTTTGAATAAAGCTTCTGTAAAGTCTTCTGTTCACCATCAACCCACAGGGAGAAATTACTTAGATTTTGGTATTGTGTGTTTCCGTAGATAGAAGTCCTATTTAGTTTCAATTCTCTACGCCACTCTTGTGGGAAAGCATTGAGGAGACGGAAAATTAAGAAGCGAACGACCGGTGAGAGAGATGAACGCCATGGCTCCTTATCCAATTTAAGCTCGCCATTTTCATCATAGAGGTTGCCAATTTTTATTAATCCTGCGTCAAAAAGCTTTTTACTATAAACTGATCTGGAATCAATGCATATAAACCTGTTGTTCCATAAGACCTGATTTACTATATCTGAAAGCGAGGAAGGGTTGTCCTCGTTCAAAGAAGACCAAGTTGAAATGCATTCTTTGTAGAAGTCTGGAAGAGCTATTGGTAACTTTGTAAAATCAAAGTTACATTGGAACAAAAATATACCTCCTACCTTTTTGAGGTAAGACTCCAAGAAAAATTTCCACCCAGCTGAGCTGGTTTCTAAAAATTTCTTAATACAGAGTACTCTTTGAGTTTTAATCATGGACTCGATGTCGGGCATTTTTAACCCCCCTTTTTCGAGGAAGTTTATCAGTGCATTTCGCTTAACTTTGTCCTTGCCCTTCCAAACGAATGTATTTAGTAGATTATTGATTTTTTTAATGAAGTCTTTCTTGGTTGAAATAAGAGATGCTCGATACAAAATTTTTGGTACAGCGAATGACTTGATTACTTGTATTCTTCCTAACAAAGTAAGACCTCTCCAACTCCAGCCTTTCACAGATTCTCTCAGGGATTTCTCGATAGTTTCAAAATTCATTTTGTAAAACAAAGATGGATTATGGGTGAAGTGGACCCCCAGGATTTTAACCACCTTACTTATCTCCTTTACACCTAGTTCGAGGCTTTTATTTCCATAGTACCAAGCAAAAGAATTTCCGTTTTGTCGTGATTTATACACAAGCCTGAGTATGTGCTAAAAAGGTTAATGGTATTGAATAGGGCGAGGTGTGACTGCTTGTCACAGACAAATGATGTCATATCATCTGCAAATATAACTAATTTCAGTTCATTTCCATCTACGTTAATACCTCTTATTTGATTGTTATTTCGCACAGAGATAGCAAGCAGTTCAAGCACTATGATAAAGAGGGATGGCGATAGTGGATCGCCTTGGCGGACACCCCTTTTGAGGTTAAAAGAGGGAGTTGAAAAACCATTATTTGTCACAGAGCTTGATATGTTACTGTAGAACGTTTTAATCCATGCCCTGAAAGACTCTCCAAAACCAAACGATTCCAGTGATTTTGATAGAAAATTCCAATTTATGGAGTCAAAGGCTTTCTCAAAATCTATAGCAGTGATAATACCTTTGTAGTCTTTTGCTTTCGTAAAATCCATTTCATCACTTATTGTTCGGGTTGCGTCAAATATAGTCCGTCCCTTAACGAAGGCATTTTGATCGTAATGAATAATATCCAGCAATACTTTTTCAAGTCTCTTTGCAATGGCTTTTGACCCAATTTTAACGTCTACGTTCAGGAGGGATATTGGTCTCCAATTTTTTATCAATCTCCTGTCCTTACCCTTTTTCTCTATTAATGTTATTACGGCTTGCTTTTGTGTATTCGATAATTCCCCATGAAAGTAAGCATAGTTTAATGTGTCTACAAGAAGCGTACCAATTTCTGGCCAAAAGAATTTGTAAAATTCTATTGTAAGCCCGTCGTTTCCAGGGGTTTTATTATTTTCAAATGTAGATAGAACTTTATAGCATTCTGAATATTTCAGCTGTCCCTCGCATAGGTCGCGCTGATCATCATTTAATGTTGGAATAGAAGAACGATTCCCCACAAAGGGACAGGTTGATTCGTTTATTTCTATTTCCGATTTTTCGTCGTAAAGTTCCGGGTAGTAAGAGTGAATTTCATTTAAAATGGTGTTGGGGTTTGTGCACTTTTTTTTCCATTTTCTTGAAGAAGTTTTCTAATACAGCTCTTTGTTTTGTTATTATTTTCTAAGTTGAGAAAATACTTTCTGTTCCTTTCTCCTTGTTCAAACCATATTGCCCGGGAACGAATGATCGAGCCTCTTACAATATAGTCGTATTCCCTTTCGTATTCAGCCTTAAGCGCTTCAAGCTTAGCGACGTTTTCCTGTGTTGCTGATTCTGCTAAATCCTTTTCGCATATTTTAAGCTTATTTTCAATGGTCTGGAGTTTCTTTCGCCTTTCTTTTGCTTTTGATTTGCTGTACAAGATACTTTCTTGGCGAATTTTGTATTTCATCCAATCCCATTTAACTCTTGTGTCATCACAAAAATTAATTTCTTGAAGCCAATTTGAAAAGTTTTCACGCAAAAATACATACACATTGTGATGTTTGTTTGATAACCTTATATTCCCCAAATTGCTATTTTTCCTTGATCTCATCACTTTTGTGCTTGATATTGTATTGATATTGAGAGGAGAAATTCTGTCTTGGTCACTTGTGGGAGTTAAAGGGCTAAAGACTTCCATGAGCAAATCTTAAGTGAGACATTTGAATTTCAGACAAAGATGTTGGCGTGCCATTTACTATTGTAAGATGATTGTACCGGAACAACGTACTAGGGATGGTCACCTCATGATAAAAAATCTTTGCAAGTATTTTCGTGTCAAGTTTGGAATTCGGCTCAGGGAACCCGATTACAACATGCTGAGGAATGTTAGCCTCAAGATGTTCAAAGTGGAGAACGTGCCTCCCTACAAGAGCGATATGGATAGGAAGACGCTGTTGAAAGCTCAGGCTGTTAAAACCAAGGAGATTTATGAAGGTAATGCCGTATAAATAGGGTGGGGTGTTAGAAGGGAACATTCAAGGAAAGTTTAAAACTTTCTTTTTTCATCATTTTGAGGAATAACTGCAACAAAAGCCTCTATGATATACCTATTAACTCCCCGGCGTGGGGGGGTGGGGGGATATTATCATGAAAACTTTCCCTTTATTTTCTCCCCTGTAACTTTATGGTCATGGGTAGGAACATCTTTTGATATTTAAACTTTTTCAATAGACTCCCTGGCATCAGGGCGTACCTTTGCTGAAAATGTTTCATCACCATTTTTTTCCTGTAATTTCTTTGTTGTAGGGAAACCAGAGAATTATGTTCCAACTTTTCAAGCCCACAGAGTCGAGGTTGCACCCCACACGTTTAATCGTTTAAAGTACCAGGTTGAAGATACTTCAGGGGACGGGGTTGTTTTTCAGATCATCAATAACGGGCAATTCCCAATTCACGTTTGTTTGGTTTCCTATCAGTCAGATGGCTCCATTTTTGTCTTATATCCAACAGCGAACAGGGCAAGTAATTTTTTTTGGTTTTTTTTTATTATCGGGCATTGTGCATTGCTTTACCGGAAAAGGGTTTTTACATCTTCAAGACGAACATTTTTTTCGTTTTGAAAAGACATCGCCCTACTCAGGGGAATCCTGATTTTCATTTACTTTCGAAACACCAAACTAATATCGCGATTTATAAAACCACATGTATTTTTTTCTTTTACGACCTCGTCAGTTGATACAATAACTATTCGAACCTAAAGTAATTTCATGAAGCAACTGCTAATGCCAGTGTCAAAACGAATGATTAGTTTAGCGTTCTTTTTAGATGGCAAGTTATCGGAAAGGGTTTATGAAGCACATACGCCTTTGAAGACATTCGTACTTTGAAAACCATATTATTATCACAGTTGGAAGCGTTTCACCTCTAATAATTATTAATGCAAATAGTAGTTTGTCCTAGTGCATCGAAACTATACCACCCAAGGTAACTTGGGTCTATCAAATGAGTTGATGACGTAACTTGGCCACCGTCAAGAGTTTCAAACAGGAGCTGATCTTTCGAGCGTCAGCCATCCGTCAAAGCGAAGAGCTAACGTTCTGACGAAGGGCTAATGCTCGAAACGTCAGCTTTGAAACTCTTAGCGGTGGTCAATTTAATTACGTTGTCAACTTAGTTGATCATACTAAATTACCATGTTATACTCTCCCACCGACGCAGCACCACAGTTTCTTTAGAAACTTATCCCCTTTTATAACATCCAAGGTATATTTTAACTGGTAAATTTTATACACTAACACTCAAATACCGTAGAGTTCTGATAACTGAATGCTGTTTGTATTCATCCACTCTGTAGGGTATCAGCGGTGTGCTTAATCCTGGTGACTCAGTATCAGAGATCAGGCGCGTCTTTCTCCAGCCTGAAACAGTCCGTCTCATGGGGGAGCCCAACGTTGAATTAACAAGACCTGACGGTTGTAATGACATCATTATGTTGTATGCTACCAATGCCGAGGTTGATTATCAGCCTCTGTTCCAGACTCCTTTAGAGCTCAGTCCTTATTTGAGCACTAGAGGGATTGACACACCCGACGTATGTATCACTTTTCTTTGTATAAATTAAGTCCATTTATGAATGTACAAATTATTATTAGAACGTTTTGAGTGTCGAAAACAATTTGGGGTTTCATTGGAGTTTCTTTGCTATGATCTGTGATTATAGACAGTCTTGAAGACTCGATAGCTAACCCGTTCGCCGCGCTCACTCGTGAGCTATCGAGTTAAACACTCGAAGAGAAATTTCATATCCACAAGCAACCATTATTTTGTTAAACACAATAGTCCTTTACTGACAACAAATGTCAACTTTATTAATTAATGAATGAAAATAAAATTATCGACAATCCCCGAATAAAAATCGCAAAGTGCGTTGGCGCTAAGGTTCAAGATGAAAAATACGTTGAAACACTATTAAAACAAAGAATGGGCGTAATTTTCGATACACAAAATTCTCAGTTATTGACTTAGTCCTTACCAACAGAAGATATTTTTTAGGTACACAGCAAAAATCGGCCTGTAACAAATCTTCTAGTTGTCGATTTTCATTCTCAGCCGCGAGAAATGCCATTACCAAAGCCACTGAATACGTAACTCACGGTTTTTCTTTCCGAATTTTGGTTTTCTTCAGCTTCTGGGAAAGTTTGAACGTCACTGTCTGTAAGCGATACGTATTTTTCAGTGTTTTAGCAGCCATAATCCGAAAAAATTTTGGCAAGCGACCTTGGATTGAGAATGGTAAAGGCTTCGCCGTTCATTTATTAACCTGACCGAGTGACGCGAAAGGCGAGTGACGTGTCAGCAGCTGATTGGCGATATCAAACGTTTTTACGGCTTTTCTCAAGGCTGGAAATCCTTGTATAACACCGTAGTTTATATGATAAAATATGTTCATACTTATAGTGCGCAATTTCAACGTGCTATTATGATCAAATGCGACCAAGTGTGACAATGGCTACTCCTGTTTCCCCGCGCTTTAAGCGTTGTGCTTGTTTCTACTTTGGATTCTCATTAGCCCTTTGTAATATTACTTTTGTTCTGATTGGTCATTTGGATCTATGCGATCCCACAACTCACCTCATGCAGATAGCTAGTCACACACTAGAACTTATCTGTCACAGTTGTCAAATTGACTATGAATCATTTTGGTGTTAAAAATCTCTTTAGGGTAACGAGAAAAAAAGAAAGGGAAAATAGTCTTGATTTTATGTAATTTCGAGGTGAATGGAACAGTTAAGGAAGTGTAATAAATGTATGGGAACATTCACAACATGTGCATGTCAGTGAAAAGTTAGGTACAGGGATATCAAAATGTTTCTTGTAGCTTTAGGAAATCAAAATTCTTAAATCGAAGGTTTATTATTTGTTTGAGTATTCCATTAAGATACACTTATCCTATGAGGTTGTAGGTGTGACATGCACCGGCTTGGTCTGGTATGAGTTTTTACCAATCGAAGCCAGTGAAAATTGACCCGTGGTCAGCGGAAGGTAACGAACCCCTGTTCACCTAGTTACACAACGTAAGTGTATCTTTTTTACTTTTTCTGTGTTGTTTAAAACAGGGATTACGACTTGACACCGTCGCCAGGTTTCGAGAAGCTTTGGAGTCCGAGCCAGTTAACCGGGACATTTTGGATGGCGACGTGAAGTGGATTGCTTTGAAGCGGGAGATCAGGGTGCTATACCATCCACAACAAACCTTTGAGCCAATCGTCTATCCCAAGAAGGAAAAGGAAAAGGATTAAAGCAGGAACTACTAAATGAATGTGGTTCTACGTTCCTTTTTTTTTTTTATCTCTTCTTTTTTGGTACTGTAGTTTTAATTTTAATCCCTTAACAAAGATTTATTCTTTAAGATGACTGCAATTTAACAGATCTAAATATGAACATTAACGTTTTAAAACATTTAAGAGGGATACACGATGTCCAATCCCTGAACGTTCTGGTGTAACCTAAGATCTTTGGGGGAAAAAAAACTTTTTGTGGTCGTCTTTTCTCTGAAGTTTTTTTCGAGAACCATGTTGTCTTAAGAATAAAATCGCTTTGCTTAAAAGTAAAAAAAAAACTGCAGAATTGCATGAGCTACTTTTGTCTTTATTAAGAACATTAGTAGACACATACAATAAGTTCAACTTATCTGGAGCAGACATAATCAAGTTAAATGTAGGGGTAACCCTCCCATTACAACTGTCTCACCGCGGATGCGGAAAGGGATAGAGAGCTATAGGTTGATGAAAAATCAGTCAACCAACTAAAAATCAGTTTTTTTAAAGACAGACAAGTGTTTTTGTAAAAGTGCTGCTGCAGGATGTAAACTCTACTGCTTCTAAAAAGAAAAGGAATAAAATTTAAACGGTTCGCTTGTTTGTCTCCTTCAAGTATTTGTCACGGCTCTTAAAAAATTAAGGGTCTGAACCCCAGTGAAGGGGAATGAAGGTGGAAAGAGGTTATTATATGTCATGGAGATGAATGGGTGGGTCACAGGAGAACAATGTATAATTCTTAGTATAAAAAATGAATGTTACTATGAGTACTGTTCTACCAAATTGACCTTTAAAGCCAAACATCAGTCATCGACTTTTCCCAGTAATGTTTTACTTAAAGATAGAAATAATTGACATCGTACTTTTAAGTCACGACTTCATTCTCTGAGAATGGAAAAGGAATTAAGTTTGGTGCCCCTTTATTTATTTTAATGTTTACGATGATCATGGTTAACACGTTGATAATTTGACCCAGTAAGGAATTCCCCCCAACCCTCATGCGTGTCAATGTTGTTAAGGACGGGCGACAAAATAAATTCAAAGAGAAAGGTAGTATGGAGAATTTATGTAGAGATCTTGAATGTAAAAGGGAAATTTAGTTAAAACTCTCCTGAAATTTATAGAGAAGCTCGCAAGGTGTGATTTTCACTGTTATGATCATACGAGCACTTGATTTGGAACACCTGATGAAACGTTACATTACCCCTAAAAGTAACTGGCTTATCATTCTCCTCACAGTGTCACTCTTGAATCTATATGAAGGTCATGAAAATGAAGGAAATGATCATAAACTCACAAAACTCCTGATTTTCAAACTAATTCTCCTTGTCAGTTCCATGGGAAATGTAAAGAGAACAGTGCGGAGAATATGATTACTAATGTAATGGGTTGATAAATGGATACTTCGATACGGAAATACTTATTAACGCCCAAATGAGCTTATTGTAAGTTATCTAGATTAGAGACAGGCGTCAACAGAGGCGCACCTTCATAAAACTCTACTTTTGAAAGCATAATGCTGTTACTATTAACATTGCTAATATAACTAGTATCAAGCAACTCCATGTTCTCCAATACTGCAGGTCCTTGATCCTTGAAAACGTCATCTCTTTCGTCATCTCTCCGTCGCAATCCTTTTGACTCGGAAGATTTTTCCTTTGCCGTGGTCCTTGAGTTGAACTGCTGAAAAACAAGACATTTTAACCTTTGGTACGACAAATTCACATTTGGCACGACATTTAACGTTTGGTACAAATTTTATACTTTGGAAAATATCAAAAAGGACTGAAGCCAGTATTTTTAGTGTAACATTTTAGGTACTTTGCCTGGCCCCCTTGATTGGAGAGCACAGCCTTACTGAGTCAGGTTTTTGGGGTCTTGAGTACTGATTGAACAGGGTGAGCATTCTCATTTAAAAATTGTCTCACTGGACCGAACGACTTCAATAGAGCGTGAGTATTGGCAGTATACGGTCTACTTTTTCGCGCTACAACAATTTCCCTTAATCTTACTCCTACATTCTGTCTGAAATTAAAGGGGTGGCTACTTGAGTTGTGTAATTTAAAATTCGTTTAACAACATTTTGTTAACTTTCTGAGAAAATAACTTTTCACCACATACTTTTTTTGGGATGTACCCGTCTCCTGATTTTCATCTCGTTCCAGCTGGGAACCGTTTTGCTATTAAACAAAAAAAGAAAACATGTTACTATGACGCATTCTGTACGACTCATCTTAACAAATTTTGCGTGCAGTTGTTTCGAGGTAGGTCAGTGGAGTCAAGTTTTATTCCTCATTTTACACCTAAACTATTATAGAGAAATGCAGATCAAACGAAACAAACCATAACAAAGGTTCCTGAGCATGCTTGCCAACGGGAAAACGGGGCTTTGTTATTTGAATACTGCAATTACTCTTTTCAACCTTACCTGCTCGTTGAGTCGCGTATCTTCGGTATCTGCGTGAAAGTTTCTTCTAACGTTCAACACTGCATTCGGAGAATTGCTGGTCTCCTCGTGCCCGGATGAAAATTCAGTTGAGTTGGTTCTGTCTCTGGAGCTGCTATAACCCTCTGTAATTTAACAGAATGCAATAAGTATTTTAAAATGCTTGAGGCGATGAGAGACTCTATTTGGCATCCTTCTTTTGGTCCAGAGAATTCGATATAAATTTGGAGCCAACTTATTTTGATAGTTCATGCTAGAGTACTGAGTCAAATTCTGTTTTGCCTTTACGATCCGGATTAAACTGGCTTTTTCATTAGGTCCAAACAAGGGTAAAGATTATTAAGATATGTGCACATCACCATAAAGTTTGGGAGGGAAATGTCTCGCGTCACTCGTGCATCTACGGTCCGGAATCATGCGCCGCTTCAGACACTTGCAATGTCGTTTCATTTGGAAAAGAATCGTATAAAATGAACGATAAGAGAAACTAGTTTACAGTTCTTTCTCTCATGTGATGTTTCTTTCATACCGTCACCACCTGTCAGCTCTTGTTCCTCAACAGCGTTGGGTCTTCGTGTTGTTTGTGACTGGTTTTGTGTCTCGTCTTCTTCCTGCCCCTCTGGCACTGCTGCTACTTCACACCTTTGTTCACCTTTCATATCTTTATTGTGACTTTTCTTTTCTAAAGAGGTACAAGGTTTGATGTCAAGGAGGTATCATCGGGTGCGGGAGAATGTTCTCCCTCTTAGTTCATTTTCTTTCTTTACTCCATAACTTAAGGGCATTCCAGTTAGAATGTAACTGTTTAAGTTGAAAATAATGGTACTACGTCACCGGGCTGCTTTACAAGTTTTTCAGACAAAAACGGGTTGTCGCCAGGGAAGAATAATTTGGGAATGTTGGCAAGACAGATGGTAAGACGGACCGAAACAAACAGTCATTAAAACCCTGAGAAGTAGATAAGATGTGCATTGTGGTTCAGAAAATGTTAATATTTATTGAACCTGCAACAATTATATACTACTTACCAACAAGAAGAAGAATTTTCTCCGTAAGAGCTTGACACCGCCCTGACCAGGCGAATTCACTTTCGCACCTCTCTTTTAACCTCTTGGCTTCCTGTAATCGCTCTGATCTCGGTTTCTCCTTGATAAATCGAATCGCGTTCGCCCATTCCTTGCTGTCTTCGGAATTCACGATACAAGCTGATTCGTTTATCTTTTGAAGAGCTTTGGCAAAACCTGAATTTTTTCCGACCAGAATCGGTAGACCTGCGGCTAAGGCTTCTAGAGCTGTCAATCCAAAGCCTTCTGTTCTTGACGGCATGATGGCAAGATCCACCTCGCACAGCAACTGAGCGACTTCATCTCTACATTCGATAAAACCACGAACTGTCAACTGACGAAGAGAGATGTCACACTGAAGTAACTTCTTTTCAACATCTTCCTGTTGTCCATGTGGTGCGCCAACAGCATAGAGGTGGTACTTCTCATCGTTAAGTTCTGCAACTGCTCTTGCGGCTATGTCAAATCCTTTAAGCTTGAAATCTTCCGAGTCACCACGACCAAATATCAAAACGTTGAAGTTTTCTCTGTCTTCCTTGACCTGCTTGCACGAGCGAAATTCATGGAACATACTTGGATCCGGTATCATTTCGAAAACCTTCTCCGGTCCGCCTTTATCAGGACGCAGTGAGGTCTTGTAATACTCTGTTAGTTTGGGACCAATTGCAGCCACAACATCAGCGCGTTTGGCGAGATCTACCTCATCGCGGTGCTTACTTTCTCCTCTTGCGATTTTGCCTTCATAATTCTTGTAGGTGCCAAGTTCCTCCGGAGCGGTATGCTCAAACTGAACCCAGACACATCTTGGATGTTTCACTTTAATCAGCTGTGCCTGCTTTCCCAGCTTCACTCCATGCCCAACAACCACGTCAATCAGTGGCAATTCCTCCGGAGGGAACGATAGCCGCTCAAAACCATTATTATAACCAGGTCGTTTCTTGGCTTTTATAATGTTGATGTTACTACTCTTGGCCATTTGCTTATCTTCTTCGTTGGATTTGATAACGTAGAAGTAGATTCTCAGATTGGAGTATCTTGCAAGCTCGATTGCCAGTTGCCTATTGATTGTTGAGAGGCCGCCTTTGCCGGAGCCCCACTCCTCAGCTAACAGCAGAACAGTAATTTCATTGGTTGAGGCTATATTCTCTTTTCCTAAGATCGTAGATGGATGGTCAATTAGAAGATAAAAAGATATTTAAAAAGAAGTAAATTGCTAGCTAGCATGCGTGTAAAGATTCCTTCTAGTTGGACACTAAGCAACATAGATCTATCAGAATGGTATTGAATCGACTGTTGATCATCCCTGCATGATTTAACCCTTCTAGTTTCTTAAATGGTATAGATAATGGAATGAAAATCTCGGTCTGCTGGTATTGGCTAATATGCTTCTCTGATTTTCCTCCATCCAAAGAGCCAGTAATTCAAATATTTAATGTAATATTCTACCTGATGAAACTTAAGGGGAAATAAGAGTTTAAAATGTATGATGGTACACAAAAGTGAAGACAAAACAAAATAAACCTGTTTCCTCCTGACTGTTATTTTTCCCCGAAGCCTAAAAAAAAAGAAAGCAATTCCAGTTAGTTACCAACAAATGCTTCTATCTATCTACTGTACCTGCAATTCGTCGGCCAATTGAAATCAATTAGGCCTCCGGTAAATTTTTAGTGAATTTCACTTTTGTCATATGGATGTTGTAAGAGAGCGTTACATGTACGAAAATCCCATTTTTTAAATCCGAAGAACGGTCCTATGTCGGGCGTTAAAATCTTCGCTCTTAAATCGCTTCACGAAGGTCTTTCTCGTTACAACAAAGAAATTATGCTTTCTTGTGTGGTATATAAAAACAATGAGCTACCTGGACCCATCTCTCAAATTTTTCCTCAGGGAGACGCTTCATGGCCTGTTGGCAAAACAAGGCAATGTGCCTTTTCAAGGGAATATAGTGGGCGCAGTCTTCGTGATGACAATTTCTCTTGTCGTGCCAGATACATTTTCGGGTCTTTAAGTTGACCATTCCTGCGCAAAGTCTGCATTGCACACTGAGATCCCAGGAAACAGAATGTAACCAGTGACAAGTTGCACACACCGCTTTCAAACTCCTTTCCAAACAACTAAAAAAACCATTTTATAAAAAGTTTGAATTATACATTTAAGTATCAATCAATGCACAAAAAAATATTTTTGGATGTAGCTTAAGGCCTCAAAATAGGCGGGAATGGTGTCAAGGATACTAGACCAGGAAAGGGGTATTAGTGAATGTAAATGATCAAGGAAATAATTGTTAGCCTAGCTCAACTTGTAAGGAGAATGGCGTTCATATGGGTTGAAACTGAGAAAGCAAATGGGCAAGCAGTCTTACCAATAAATCTCTGAGTAAAGTCCTGGATCACTGTATTGTCTTGTACTGTCTTCAGACCAAACTTGCACCTGTATGACACTTTTGAAGCACTTCAACTCCAAGAAGTTCACGCCATCTAAGATGAAGCATGCTGTGTCGGCGTTTATTTGCAGCTGCTCAAAGGAACTTTTCTTTGCAGCCCATGCTCCGATAAGCATAGCCAATCTGGAGAACAAGCCAATCGGTACGAACTTGGTTCCAAAGATTAGATAAATCGGTGGTGACGTTGAAGAGCCATTCTTACTCGGGATGACTTCATTTTCTCCCGTCGCTCTTTTAATCATGCATGGAACGAGGTAAATGGGGTTCTTTTCCTTCCTTGGACAGTGGAAAAGAAGATTGTAATGTTTCATGAGAGAAACCAATGCTTCCTCAATATCTTTTACTTCCCATTCTGTACAGGTGCGATGTAAAAGTTTTTGGTGTAGGATTCCTGTCTCTCGAAGCTCCTTCCGTAAGTTTCGAAATTCTATCTTATCCTCTTCTTCCGGTGGCAAACTTAATAGCTTGCACAGTCTACCTACGAGCCACTGTGGATCCAGTACCACCAAGCCATCTTGTTTAGAAGCATTCTCGTGATAGATTATCGACCGACGATCGCAAAGGAAGAGCAAGATCTGGTCAATTTCATTCAAATCTTGAGTTTGGCAAACTTTCTTCGTGAGGACCTCTTTGGTAGTGTAGTACTTAATTCCCTCCTTTGCTTCTTTTTGGATCTTTCTTTCTATGTCAAACCATTTTCGGGGAATCTTCTTCATAGCATGCGGCAGCTTGTTGGCTTCATCTAATATTCGCCGACGCAATTTGGCAACTTGTGGGTCTTCTTGGCCAGGTACATTGAGTGTGTTGTCCAAGACGAAGTTTCCTTTGATCTGATCGCCCAGCTCAATTTTGCGGAATCTGTCCAAAAGTGCATCCATGATACTCCTGGGGTTTCCATTAACACAGTCCGCATGAGTACCCACAAGTAAGACAGGAGGAAGAATTTCATCAGCTGCAGAATATCTCATGGAATTCAATATGTCCATCCACCTCATAATACAGTCAAGATTGGAATCTTCGTTCTCTGAATTCGTTGCTGACCCGTTCTCGTTGTCTTTTGCCGTTGCCTGGTCAAACAGTCCTTTTGACAAATCAAACACCAGGACGTACACTGCGTCTGGGGTCATGAACATAGGATGTATGGCACGATAGGCACCTTGGCCAGATAATTCCCATACTACTAGTTCTATTTCAGGGGAATTACTTCGAGCGCCATCGACCTCATCTTCCAGTGAGATACCCTCAATTGCGTCGATTCCATTAGTTTGAGAGGACACTTCAGTAAAAAAGAAAACGAACGAATTTCTTAACAAGAACGGATAAAGTCATTGTGCACTCGTCACTGCTTCTAAACAAAGTTGTAAAGAGTTCTCCTTAAATTATCATTAAGGCTCTATTCAATTTTTCCTGAAAATTGCGTGCTATGCGTTAAATTATCGTACCTCCAGTTTTTTTATATTATTTTACGATGATGAAATGAAACAAACCTGGTCGAGCGTTTTCACGAGTGGCTGAGTTCCTCCAGGGTTTATCATGAGTAGCATTTTTGATAACCTCGCTCATAAGTATGCCATTCACACTGCGCTCGTTCTCTTCAAACTTTTCGCCTCTCAGTGCTTTTGCAACACTTGTTTTTCCAACTTGACCTTCACCAATCAATATTACCTTGACTCGGTTGTCAAGTGTTTCACCTGATGTCAAAGCTCCTCGGTAAGCTGTTACGGCTTGGTTGCCTCTTGCCAAAATGTAGGTGGGAAGCAGATCTATAGACGGGAAATTAAGGTGTGTTACTTATTAGCTCAGTAGTGTTCAACGATGTTGCTGAAAATTTGCTTTAGTTCTTGAATAAGATACTCGCTTGATTTTCTCTGAAGTCAAATTGCAGCGAAGAAAATTGAAAAGCAAGACGTGTGCTGCACTCACCTTTCTGTATGCAGCAAGTTTTAACCGCCAGATCCCACCTGTTCAGGGGTGATTCGCCCAACAGTGCAGCCAGTTCTTCATAAGTTTGGTTCTTCAGTAGATGCCTGGGTATGGCCATTCCATCAGTGAAATCTTTAGCGTTGTCTATGGAGTCCCCACTATTGTATCCTGGACCATCATCGTTTACTCTCAATACCTCAAATAACTTCTTCTTTTCATCAGGATTGCTATTTATTTCTCTGACTATCCAGTCAATGTCTCCTTCTGTCGGTGTTCCTTCTTTCAGCAAACATTTTATATCTGTGGATCACACGGACTACTGTGAGTTAAACATTTTTGTGGCTTTTCATTTGAAGCGTTTACTTTTTTATGATGATTGCAATAACGCTATATTCGGGAATCCCTGGCAAACCAATTATTGCTCAAAGGTCATTGCCAGAGTGGAAAGGACAAAATACTAATTCCTGTGACCTCTAAAATTTATTTTCATAACATAGAAAGACAAATTCCAGTCCTCGTTGCACTTGTTTCCTTCACTGCCTTCTCTTAACTGTCTTAATTGCCTTTGTCAAACTATCATTGACACTCCTTTTACAGTGACTAACGAGTCATGCAGCGTAAACAAGCGAGAAAAGAGCCTTACCGATTTCATCCTCATCTTGGACAAAATGATTTTCCTCTCGTTCCTGGGTCTCAGAGAAGTCCATATTCTGCTTTAGGGGCTCTGTTGGAAATAAGTTGAATAAAAAAATTAAACAGTTTCGACTTCCAGCCTGAGGAATAAAAGTGATCCATGAACAACATAACTGTTCAACCTCTGATTGAGACGTCGTTTTTTTATTCATTCCACGATACGAGTCAATATCCTTGCAAAAAATCTGCAAAGGACCTTTGGCGGTGCTTCTCGGAAAATGGGCAAGGTTGACTGATTATCTTAAAGTTATTTGGGCGTGTGGTCAAAATTGCTATGCGGATCGTGACAAGCATTCCAAACGATGCTCATTCGAAATCTTAAATCGTTTGAGAGCTCCAACAAATCTATATGGCAGTCTCTCACTTTTTACCGGTTAGATGTTATCATGTTAATCCTAACTCATATTCTACTATTAGATTGTCTGCGCTTCGTATGCGGTTATGGAATTACAATACATTCAAGAGATTAGTTTGCAATGTAGATGTTCAAGTGCTTTACTTGGTAGTTAAGTTAGATTACAAAATTGCTGCACAGCTTCAATGTGTTATCATTTGAACTGATTTCGCATCAAATTTTCGCTATTCAAACTACGGGGTTATTTATCTGTCACAGTCCGCGTGTGACCTCCACTTCACTTGGGTTGATGAAATTCAGCCAACGTAATGTAAGACTTGAAGACTAGAAATAAAAGTTTCAGAAAACGTGATACTTAGGTAGCTCATTACACAGTAATCGGCCAGAAAGGAACTTTTCAAATAAAGCCAAAACGTTCAAAACCTTGCCGACTGACGCGTGATTTTGCACTGAGAAATCAAAGTACCGTGACAGTAAACCTTGAAATTACAATAAACGGAATGAATAGTTGTGATTTACTTCGAAACTGGTGTAAATGTTTCTTTTCAAGCTAGAGATGCAAATTCGATTCCCGGGTTGATACACGCGCATGCGATAAACACCAAACCAAATAGGATCTTTTCTTTCTTTATTCCTTTTCCTATTCCTTGGGGCGTTATTAGATCGAAGCGGTCAACTGAAATAATATTGTAAAGAAATCACTTAAGTATTGTGATCATAGCTTAAGAATAATCTCGCTTTTGGAAACGAGCACGTGGCAATTAAAGGAACCAAAAGAAAGGTAAAAACGAGCGATAAATTTCGCTTTGAGTAACGAATACGAGTTAGATAACATAATTACAAAACAAGTTATTGCTCACCAACATTCGCGGGTCTTGATCACTTTATCGAGGATTACAGTCTAACTTGTCTTCTATTCAATCAAAGTGCTCTGTGAGCAAACTCGTGAATTGACACATGATTTTTTAGATTATGTTTAATGTTATCTGGTTTAGGGAATTTTGTGGTTGATTGTCATATCTAGAGTACGAGCAGTAGTTCAGTGTTCGCTGATGTAGCAAAGAAACAAAGTAACGTTGGGATAAGAAGGCATTACAATTGAAATGATCATGCTATTACATTTGACAAGGTGGATGATGTCATGTGTTTTAAACGTCTATCATTTTTGTTTCTGGTTCAAAAGAAAAGGTTGAAGTAAATGTGGGTGAAAAGTGAAATTTACTGTCTTTCGTTGTAAATATTAGAAAATCAAGGCAATACTGTCTTAATGAAAACATTAACGATTCCCTCTTTATCAAATGAGACAAACGGGAACGAGTTTTGAGTGATATAACTAAGCCAAGCCTGCCACCGTCATTTTGGATCTCCGCCTGGGTAGATTTAAGTCACGTGCTAGGCAACGTATAATCAATAACAAGATAGAATTTCATTTCAGGCCTATTTATCAATTTTGTGGTGTGTAACTTTCGCATTTTAGTACGTTGTATGTATGTTGAATCTTCAAATTGTCTTGAAACTTAAAAGAAAATTGTTCTTTAAAAAATTCACTGAAAATCGGTAGCTAAAATTGTTTGTTTAGGTGTTATTTGATTTTCGTGTTAACTTGTTATTTCGTCAGTCGCCGGCATCTTCTGTTGCTTCACACAGGAAAAACACACGCGATGAAACGTAATGATCAATTTTGTCCTCAATCTCACGCTATAACAGAAAAAGCTTTTGAACATCTGTAAACTCCGAGCGCTTGGCAGTAAGTGATATTTTCAATGAATCTTCGGATTGTTTTCAAGTTCAAGGATTGTGAATTACAATTTTATGAAAAACGAAGGTTGTTCTGTTATTTCAGTGTGAATCCTTGCATGCCTGCCAGTCGCTGGCGCCGCTTGTTGAAACTAAAACGAAAAAAAAAAAACTCTTTCAAGATTGTTATTGGCTTCTTTTTCACCCCACCACTATTCTTAGCAACAAAGGTCGCCATTTCGTCTGTTTATTGCTCGCCAAAAACTATAAAATGCACTCAAAAGCCTAAAATCTAAAAAAGTTTACAGGAATCGACCAATCGAGCGAGCGAATGCCATTCCCCACATCGTATCTATAACTCGCTCTTGCGCATGCGCGCAATTCACGAGTTAAAAACGATCTTGATCACACAGGGTCTTATCTTGAACTGAAACGCTAACTATAATTTTCTATTTAAAAAGAACTAATCGCGGTGACGTCAACCTAACCAAAAAATATTTCGCAGCTTTTCTCGGAAGCGGTAACACTTAGCTTCAACGGAAACAGTTACAACTGGATTCATGTTTGGTTACCTTTGTTCAAGCCCTCCAGCGAACGTTTTACAAATCGTCTCACAGTCGATTGTTGCGCTTCTCTCTCAACAAATGCGTAGTAAACTGTTTGAATGAAAGTAGTTGTGTACCAGCTTTTAACAGAACTGGAATCCTAGCCTCCACGAGTCAAATTTCTCCTACGACGTGGATATCAGGTTAGGGGACTACCCCACTTTCGATATTGGTCAAGGAGCATTTACCCTGCCTTCTTATCGGTAAAGGCGGACAAAATTGCTTTCTACTCCCAAATTGTAAAGTTTTTTTTTTCCGTTCTTTCCAAGAAACTTCAACTATATTTAAATCCATCATGTTAGTTGAGTTGCGCGAAGACGAACAAAAGGGTCAGTCGCGCCTTCTTAGTAAAGTCCATATTCCACTTGGGGGTCTCTGACGGAAATAAGTTGAATAAAAACACTAAACATTTTCGACTTCCAGCCTGCGGAATAAAAGTGATCCATGAACAGAATGACCGTTAAACCTCTGACTGTAAAGTAGTTTTTGACTCATTCTACTATACGAGTTAATATTATAGTAACAAATCTCCGAATGACCTTTTGCGGTGCTTCTCGAAAAATGGACAAGGTCGGTTGACTGTTTATCATAGAGCTATTTGGGCATGTAGTCAAAATTGTTATACAGATATCATGACAAGCATTCTACAGTTGACCGACAGTCGGCCGACAGGTTTTTCGGGGAGCTCTTCTTCACAATTACCAAAAATATGAATATTATTACGCTTGAATAAGATAAAAGAAATACACACCAATATTGTGTAAGAATTAAAGCACATTCTAAAATCACTAAGCATAAACTGTTTAAATTTGTTAAAATGAAGAGAATTCAACCACTCATAGTGAAACTTTAGACTGAGGCTGACCAATATCTTAAAAACAAATCACTTCTAGCATTTTCAGGACTGAAATAGCCAACACAAGTTCTGTCCTGGTCAGAAAATTTGCATTAATCTTAAAACCCTAAGGTACTCCATTGTGAAAGAGTAATGGATTGTGTACAAAAACCTATCAACTATTTTTGAAAAGATAAGTCATCTATGTAACTTTCTGTTGACTAACCTCTAAGTGCAACTCTCTCAAAGTAAACTTTTGTTGCATTGTACTCTTCTCTGTCCATTGTTGTTTTCAGCCTCAGCTCAGTCAGGTTATGTTCCTTCAAGATCTTTTCAGTCACAAAACAATTTTGAACCATTTCACCAAGATGACCGGATGAATAATCTGTCCACAATTTTTCCAAGCTTTGGAGAGATTCACACTTCACTGTTATCACCAAACTTCCTTCACTGACATCTTTAATAATGACCTTTATATCTCTCAAGTATTCCTTAAATATATTATGCTCTTCTCTTGACTGTGGTGGTATGGTTTTCAGATAATTTAAGGCAATTGAGCACAAGACTGTCTGTGCTAGAGAATCTCCTGTTCCTGAATAAGACGCACTTCCCTCTGTAGGTGACACAGCTCTGGCTGTAGTCTGCATATTGGTTTCTTTAAGTTTCCATTCTTCTGCATCAACAGTAATGTTCAATTCCCCATCTGTTAAATTGTAACAAACAGTCAAATTTTATCCCAATTTATGTTTTTTTTATATCACCTCCTGGCTATTTGACAATTAAAATATTATGTACTACGCCAGTTAAGGAGATAAGACAAGAACCAAGGCATGACCAATTCATGTAAGGCTTTAATCAAACAGGGATACAACTAACAGCCGAGTAACAGTAACAATATAGCCAATGTGAAGACATGATCAATCAAACCAAACACATGCTAAATCCTAGTACCGCTGACCGGTACTCGCGTGACTTCTTTTTCCTTCATCTTTTTTTTTTTAACAGAGGCTGAATATACATAAAGTGTAAGCAAGAAAACTGGGGCCAAAAACAAAGTGGAAAGTACTTAAATGCACTTGTAAACTTGTAAACTAACTCAAATGTTGAGAGTCAGTAACAAAGGCTATAGTTCAGCTGCCAGTGGTTGCTAAATGACAGGATCAACTACAAGTATGCACAAAAAGAATAACAAATTATAAATTTCAAATGAGGTACATGTATATGTAGTTTATGACTGTATACCTACAGATTTGAGAAACAGAAGCATGCTACATCCAAATTATACAAAAATATCTGATCCTTATCTACTTTCAGGTAATAATTATATAATAGTAAGTTGAGGAGGAAACTGTATTTCTCCCATCATAAAAGTATATGTACATGTACATGAGGAGTATATCAAGAACTCCTTAACCCTGATTTTAGTAAACAAATTGAATTGCAAAATTCAGTCAACAAATTGGATTACAAAATTAAAATACATACAATACAATACGAAATATATATCTTTAAATAAAATAGGGTTGAATGAATTTTTAAACTGAACCCTATTTTATTTAAAGATATATAATTCGTATTGTATTGTATGTATTTTAATTTTGTAATCCAATTTGTTCACTGAAAAGCCCCAGATGGGGATGTGTTCAATAAATGTATGTATGTATGTATTTGGTAATGACTATCCATATTTCCAACAGCTTTTAAACTCAGGCGATAAATGTAAATAATCACACAAACAAGAGCACTTCTCAGGCAATAAACTGAAGTACACATGAACACCTTGCTGTTGTACATGTAGCTACATTAATTGCATCATGATAGAAAAAAAAAACTGTTCCAAAGAAGATATATGTAACATAGCTCTCAGAAGGCTTGTTAAATGCAGGCTTCACGCAGCTGTTCTTAAATAGCAAAAAAAAAAAAAGAGGTGGATAGTTTTGAAAAAGTGCTGTATTTCCAGCCAGTGGCGTTGTAGAACTTAGGTTGAAATTAACCTCTACAGTGCATCACAGATTGAGTGGCAACAGAGGACGAACTTCCTTTAACCTTTTCATTTGAAGCTCGCCTGAACTTGTTTACTGTGGCATCTGGTAAAAAGAGTTTAACTGCACTTAAAACTCTACAGTTAAAAAACATAGGTAATTACCATTACCTACAGTATTAACAATTGAGTAACATTATTTTATGCTTGTTTTCTGAGGAAGTTGGATCATCAATCTCTTAATGTCATTCATTTACAAATTATTTCACTCTCAAAACACTTTTCGGATTACTCACAATATGGCAGGGTTCTCCCTAGTTTTCAGCACAACAGGTAATAGACCTTTTCTAACCAGTAAAGCACATTTGCAGCTTCAGGCAGCTGGTTATTCTTAACTTTTTTCAAAGCATACAGTACATTGCGCCTATCATAAATTCTCCATCAGAAAATTCATAATGTGAACGATACACCTTTGGATTCTGAGGTTGAACAAAACAAAGTAAAATTTTGTTTAAAAGCATTATATTTGGCTATGCCCTTTCCAAACTGCTTATAAAGTAAACTGCTCTCCCTTTGATTTCGGGTGATATCTTTGGCGTCACTTACATGGCATATTGCTGGAAAATCAGCGGTGTCAGCTACGAATTGCATCACTGTGAAATTGAATCACATCGAATAACTGAATTCATGTTCTAATCGTTTCAAATTCAGAACTTTTACACTGTTGAGAGATTTTGTTTTCAAGGCTTCTTTCAAACTGTTGTCTGAAACACATTTCAAGTAGAATTTCACGATGAAGACTAGCTTTGTCCTCGTGTGTTCGTTATACAGCCGGCAATTGTAGAGCTGACAAAGATGTTATTTCTAGCGATAGGCTACTTTTCCATTGCTAGTACATAAAGTTTATTTTGTTTACCCATAAAATTCTTGTAAAGCTTACCAGCCACTCTTCGTGACCTCATGTTACTAGACAGAAATGACAGCATTGTTTGCTGCCATTTCATCATGGAAACTGAATAACTAAACGACACTGCATTTGCACATGCAGAGAACTGACAAATGTCACAAGATTTAGCAGAAGCCCGCAAAAAATCACTCTTGCTTCGAAATTCGAAAGGTACCAGTCAGTGTTAGCTAACTAAAGCACACGTGGATCTATAATAGTGCACACTGTTGGCTTGTTATTACTAACATTTTCTTACCAGATTAGCTCACCATAAATGCATATTCTTTAAGGGTTCTGAGCATTTGCAGGCGGTAATAAGTGCTCTTACAAGCAGTAAATTTTACCAGTTACTGCCTGATAAGGAGAACCCTGTATGGTAGTGAATTATGAAATGAATGGAACACCAACAACTTGCCTCACTATGTAATTTACATGCACCAACCTACAGAGGTCTATTCACATCCCAGATAAATCATAACAGTCAGCTCTGTGAGCTTTTATGAAATGGTAATTCGTATAGACATGTACAGTCTGTAGTTGTATAGGACTAAAATACAGTTGTAGAATGCACTTAATTATAGTATTTGAAATATATAGTTTGCAAAATTCACGGATTTTAAATGTGTTATGTTCTAAGCCTTACCTTGCAAGGGCTGAAGGCTGACATAGTGTACTTCATGGACATGTCCCAATACAAGATGCTGCCTTTGATCAAATGGAAAAGCTGATTGGATAATTACCTCACACTGGCCTGGAAGACTACTAATCACATGAATGGCTATTTCATAACAGTTTGCTGCAGCCCAGAGAATCACATGATCACCCCAACTGCCATCTTGTTCCATGTCTCTTAAGTAACCATCCCATGTTGTGTGTCTATCAACAAAGTGAAACAGATCTGTTCCATCCACCTTTAAGAGAAAGTCCAACAAGATAACATGTAATATTAATAGTGATAGAGCAATTACTTTAGTAATGACTCAATATTGTAATATTTTCATATAATAAATATTAACTTCAAAAGTGTTCAAAGACAAATACATGTACAAGACTCTTCAGTTGCTAGGCTCAATAGTCCTTAATAGTACTCCCTGTGTATAATGTTGGATAGAGTAATTTTTACAACTAACATATCCAGTCAAAGTATCAATTTGAATGAAGGATTATAAACATGTTCACTTTTCAGTATTATACTTCCCACAGTTGTTCTATAATAAGTTAAAACAACAAAAACAAGAAAGAAAGACATTGTAATGAAACAAAGACAAGTTGTCCTTTTTAATCGTGTCAACTTCAAATTCATGTATCACACACACTGATTTTTTTCCCTGATGAAAGCCTTGAAAATGTCTCAATAATAATTACTAACATTCAACTTGATTGTGGAGTACAAGATACATTTGTGGTATCTGTCATAGACATTACATGAACTTTACCAAATACTCACCAGTTTTGGGTGCTCTCTTAGATACTGAACTAAGGTCTGCCTTAATTCAGAATGATGGATTTTTACTCTTTTGACAATCTCCAGTTGCTCTGACAAGGCATAGAACATACAATTTCCTGACTCTGGACTGTCAGAAATTCTATAGCCCTTTTTCTTAAAGTCTAAGAGTAGGTCTGTATTGCTGCTGATCTTACAACTACCGGCATTCTGTTGCCACTGTTGAAGACTACGGAAGACTTGTTCACTCCCACCTTTAAAGAAAAACAACTTAATGATTAGTACTTTATTCTTATAAAATCATGTACATGACAGGTGGTTGTTAAAATCATGGCATATGGAGTAAAAAGAAAACAGACAGAACTATGTGGGTTGAGGATTGAATATTTAGGAGCAGGAAACAACAGTTTTCAAAGCTTAAGATATTTTTCAAGCATTTGTTGCAAAATGATAGTATGACAACAAAGGTACATGTATACTGAGTATACATGTACCTTTGTAAAGGAAGAATAAAGGGGGTAAGTTTCTAAAGAAACTGTGGTGCTGCGTAGGTGGGAGAGTATAACAAGGTAATTAAGTATTATTAACTGAATAGATAATGTAAAATGGCCACTGTAAAGAGTTTTAAAGCTGACGTTGCGAGTGTTTAAGCCCCTTGCTCTGATGAAGGGCTAGCACTCAAAATGTCAGCTTAAAAACTCCTTATGGTGGCCATTTTACATTAATGATCACACAAAAACACTTGGCATGGAACTCTGACTCGGTTATACTTATGCTTCATTTTTTCCTTTTTTTTTTTAATCTCAGTCAATTTAAAAAAAGACACCAATCAAGTTGACCATGCTTGTTCAACTTTCAACAGAACCTGCTTTGTGTCTTGAGTAAAGTAACTACAGAAAGTATTTACCATGCAAATAAACTTTACCAAGTACATATTTCAAAATTCTGCAGCACTGTTCCTAACCTTGCAGGTAAGGTTATTACATAAAAATTATGTGATAATTTACCATTTTTAACTATTTGTTTGTTCAGGTCTGTAAATAATTTATGGTAACCATAGGTCCAAGTTGACACAAGGCTGATTCAACTTTATACCAGTATACCCAGTTTATCAGTTATTAGACAAGTTTAGGCTGTAACATTTAAATGTAAGTAAATTTACCAAAGACAAGGTTCCTCATCTTTATCACAAGACTCTTACAAGGCTCCTCCCAGCAATACTTCTCCAAGTACTTTTCACGCAGCAGACTTGACTCTGAAAGTCGCACTTCTCTCTCTTTCTGATGGACACACTTGATTTCTTTGGCCCAGTCTTTAGGATCTTCAGAGTCTACCACACTCTGTGAGCCTAGAGGCACTTTCTTCAGAGCTTCTCCAAGTCCTGAATTACCACTGACAAGTACAGGCAGACCAGCAGATAATGCTTCCAGAGCTGTTGTTCCAAAACCTTCCGTCCTGGATGGCATTATTGCAAGATCCACTTCACAGAATAAGTCAGCCAGCACTTTTCTACTATCATCAAAGCTGCAAACAATAAGCTGATTACGACTAATGCCATGTTGGAGCAACTTTTCTGCTACAATACCTCCTTTTCCTCCAGCTGGGCAGACAAACTTGAGTTTGTAGGATTCATCTTTCAACTCAGCAATTGCTTTGGCAGCTATATCGTACCCTTTGACATTGAAATCTTCACAGCTGTCACCACTTCCAATGACAAGAATACAGAATTTTCTTCTTTCTTCAGTGGCTTGCCTTAATTCCAAAAATTCAGAGAAAATGCTGGGAGTAAGGTCAAAAACCTTTTCCTCTTGTTTAACTGAACAAAGATAACGCTTGTAAGTTTCTGCCAGCTTGGGTCCGATTGTGATAACTTGATCAGCCATTTTACAGAGTTGGATTTCTGTTTTTTGTCTTTTTTCTCGTTCTGAAATGTTTTTGTACATTCCATCTTCTTCAGGAGCAGAGTGAACAACTTGAATCCATTTGCAATGACTGTAATTTGGATTTCTCTTGATGAATGGAACTAGTCGGCCAAGTTGAACTCCATGACCAATCACGCAGTGCATTGTATGGTTTATTGGAGGATATAACAGGCAAAGAAATGGCTCTACACCAGGAGTTTTATCTGCTTCAATGAGCTTCACATTGTGACTTTCAGCACTGGTCCTGTCCTCTCTACTGCAATTTGGAAGCAAGATACTAACATCCACATGGGGGTGTTTAGCTAACTGGATGGCCAGCTCTCGGTTGATAGTTGACAAGTCCCCATCAGTTGATGATCTCCACTCACTACTTAGCAAAGTGACTTTCAGTGTCCTACTCTCCTGGTCTTCCTGTGACATAGAGGCTACACTAGGAATGGTGGAATCCTACAACAACAAAACAAGAATGGTATTGACAAATTAAGCTGTAAAACAATAATAAATCACAATAGTGGCTGTCCACTCAATATGTTGAGTTTTATCCTATGCCAAAAAGTCAGATACATATAGACTGAGACAAATTTAAACCAGGAAAATGTTAAGTTGCTTTAGAGATCTACACTATCACTGTCACTGATAACAACCATTACAGTTACAAGGAAGGTGAAAATTATCCTTAAAGAGTCTTGCTCTTCAATTCACTTTGAAAGTGGTACATGACTAATTTCATTGCCAACATTTAGGTGAAAAAATAAGGGGGAAAATGAATGTTTTTCTCAAAATCAAAGGTTGGTATTTGTAATAGATTTAAATTCCTCTTACTACCTTTTGTAGCCTTGACATCACAGGAAGCTTTTAATTTTGAAAAATTATGCTGGAAAAAAACAATACAAAATGTGAGTTCACTGAGTCTATTTAAGCTTTCTACTTCCTCTTAGAGTGTTGTTGAGACCACTTAAGGCAATACCAGAGGCTAACTTGACCTTTTTGAGAAGCCTTCATTTTCTCATATATTTAAGATCATTGTTTAAGTTGTCTATTTGCAATATGGATTGAACTCAGGAAAGAGCTCTATGGCAGCTGACTACTTACACTTTTAAGGCAACAAAAACACAAAATTTTTTTTCAGCCTTTTATTCTAAGAATTATGATAATATTTCCAATTTTTGGAATGCACCACAACCATAAAGCAAGCCAATAACCACACACTTTGTTTTGTCACACCATGTTAGATTGAAAGTTGTTACTACCAAATTCCCACACCATGTCATATTTTTGTGGTTCCTGGTGTCAGATTGAAAATTGTTATTTCCCACACCATGTCATATTTTTGTGGTTCCTGGTGTTAGATTGAAAATTGTTATTTCCCACACCATGTCATATTTTTGTGGTTCCTGGTGTTAGATTGAAAATTGTTATTTCCCACACCATGTCATATTTTTGTGGTTCCTGGTGGTGCACTTTTCTTCTTTTTACTTCCCAGCCTAGAGACATCAATTTCTTCACTACAACCTAGTCTACTTTTGAGTTGCTTTTCTATTTCTTGCTAATGCACAGGGCGCAAGGGTGCCAAGATTGGATCAACACAGCAGGGTAGGTGTTGTTGCTACAGATAGCACAAATGTATATAGTCTAATGTTCTGATTGGTTATGCAGGAAACATGGCAAGATGAAGATGGTAGTAATGACCTTCTATATTGTGCTATTTTGCATTCAACTGCTGCAGCCATATATCACTAGTTTACACAAGATGGTGACTGAAAAAAGGAAAAACATGGGTTCTCAGACATGTACATGTATTGCCACTTTTTGCAAATTAATTGCCACTGCAATGGTATTATCACAAGAGGGTTTATAATTTTGATCTGAATCTCTGCAAACTAAAACTTAATATGAAAAGAAATGTTTATAGCACAGTATGCCACAGACTGCCAAAAATTTTCCTAACGAGAAAGTATAAGATTGCAAAATTGTCAAAGTTGAACATTAGTGGGCAGACTACTCTGAAAATCTTTATTGCCATTGTCTTTGTGCAAGTGCCAAACCATTTTGAGAAGTATTAAAATGGCTTGGATTTAGAAAAGTTTTTCTCCAAAATGGCCTCTTTAAATACACCCCCTATTACTCCATGAAATTCCACATAATAATATGTATACTTCTGTCAATAAATATTTCATTAATGATTTGAGACAAAATTCACTGAATTTAGTGTCCAGTCCCACCATAATTTGGTATTAAAAAATGTATCTTAAAGTAGGCACTGTACAATAAATTATTTCCTCTCAAAAACAGACAAAATACAAGAATTTTAATGATATCAGAACATACCAATAGCAAGTCATCTGACCACCACCCTGTTCATTCATCCTAAACAGATAGAGAAATGAAAGAAAGAAATGTTTAAATACATCACCTATTCTGCATTTGGAAAGGCATGTTATAGAAGTCAGAGTTTGTGGACAAAATGTCCAAGGATACTTTTTCAACAGATTCTGCAGGTACATGTACTAATAGTTACTGTCTCTGATCTTCAACTGGACAAGCCAACACCTGCCAGTATTCAGTTTGAGTGTGCAAGGATTATCGTTGAAAAAACTACGAAACTTGGCTTCGTCATCATCACTTTGTTAGTTAATGTCATCTAGTAGGGTATAACTGAAACTGGCAAAATCATCCTCATCTTCACTTTTGCCAAAAATATCAGCAAGATCATTATTAAATGACTTAATATAGAATGTGTAGGACTTTAAAAAAATGGTGTGAAATAACTGATAAAGATCTTTGCTGCACATTTACTTCTATGAGCAGCTAAATGTGAAAGCACATGGAATGGTGGTGTTGATATTAATCTTCAATTCACAATATGTAAGACCCCCCTCCAAAAGATTCTTGACCAATTTCCTATTGCTTAAACTTTAGCAGTCAAAATCTCAGAAAAGCGGTTTAGTATGTTCCAGAAGTTGAAATGGAATCCTGGTTTTCTGAGTTAGTATGGTGAGAGGGGTAAAACCCACAGGGGCCAAGAAGTCAAGGAACACTTTGAAAAAAAGAAAACTGCAAGAGAAAGTTTACTTAGACAAACACAGTGGAAAAGAGCTTCCAGCCCTCAACAATGGTGACAAGGTTGCATTGCAACATGGAAGCAAATGGGTACCAGCTACAGTAATCAGTAAGCATCACCCTCCCAAATCATCCATTGTTCAAACACCAGAAGTACAGAAGTATCAGAGAAATCACAGACACCTAAATGAATGCCGAACTCCAAAGAGTCTACCCCTAAAGCCAAAGAGTCATAGCAACTCATACTACTCTAGCATGTCCAGCAAATCCCTTCTGCAGAATCACCCCATCAAAAAGTGCAGAAACTGGCCATGCATATTCATTCCAAACAACTAGTCACGGTGCCTGCTTACCTTAAGGACTATGAACTTTAGGTCACCACTCAAACTATGGACAGTGGTGGTTATATTTTTTAATTGAACATTAAAAACATTCCATGTCAAAACAGGTTCAGGTTTTTGTTACAAAAAAAAAAAAGGGAAAAAGAGGGAGATGTCATGTTTGCTCTATACGATGCTACGCATGATGCAATGTTATATTCAAGAGGGATGATGGGTTATAAAAGTTCAAGGTTCATGTCCTTTGAAGGTAGTACATAACTCTTGCAAGTACTTGCTTTGGTAGCTAATTGCAGTGCTTGTTGCCAAATACAATGCAGGAATACTGAAACTTAACACTTCTGTGGGACAAGTTGGTAGAACTCAGTGCAATTACTTTCAGCATGACCTAGTCCATTTGATAAAGTGCTTATTCAATCATCTGCATAAAGCATGCCTACCTCTTGTAGCCTAGACATCACAGGAAGCCTTTGCAGTACCTTTAATTTTGAGCCCTTAAACTCAAACACAACCATAATCTGCTGAAAAAAGCAAACGAAAAAAATACATGTAAGAGATCTTCTAAGTAGCATGCATTGTGCGTACAGGTAAAATGCAAGTACTGCACACTCGATTTGCAATACGGCGTTCTGAGAAACTGTATGGAAGGCACGCACAAGTCAGCTGGAAGCTAGTAGTCATGGTTATTACGTCAAAATTTGTTGTAGCTCTAGAGTTCGAAGACTAAACCATCGGCCTTATTCAGGATCTATCAACAAATATAATGGAAAACAGAAGCAAACTTTGCGGAGTATCAAGGTGTAGCTACTACGGGTAAATGATTCTCAAATTCCTTCCTTCCTTTATGATCGTCGAATTCCTCTCTAATTCAAGGCGTATTTCAAAATTAATCGGCATTACGAAAAAACTGATTACGTTCCACGTTGCTATCTTTGATTAAGACTTTTATCGCATGATTCTCTCGACATCAGCAACGTATAATAATCAGTGTCGTAACTACATCATAACTTCCTTTCAGTAAGCACGCTACATTCCGCAATACAACTTACCTTCGATTTGAAAAGATGAAAAGGACGTTCCGGTCACAAATGGAACAACAGTTATGAACATAAGGAGACTACAAATCGGTTGTACTTGGAAAACACTGTTTATCCCATTTTTAAGCAGAGATTTGATGTATGACGAAGGAGTCGAGCTCTAAACAGCGCGTGGAATCGAAATATGATCGGTGGGGGGGGGGGGGGCCCTATTTCCAAATATGGGAGTTGTAAATGACTTCAATGCAGTGTAGGCTACGGTAGCTATGGTAATTCTGTCACGCTACACCTATGATAGAAATTCACGGACACAAAAGTTCTGCATACAGGTGCACAAATCCTCGTCTACGACCAAATCACTTTCCAGGACACTTTAGATTTTATGATTTCTGCCTTGCAATTTGTTCATAATGAGTGCAAAGGACGAGTTTCGGCATAATCATGAGCACAGACAATTTGACCACGGAGATTCCATTGTCGTCTCGAACGCCTTTGGGTTCTGTAACCATGGAAGACAGCAGCCATGGTTTCAATGAAAGTAGGCCTGTCATGACCAAAGACAACCTTAAATTACTTGCTTTAAGCACTGCTGACAACTTTTGTGAATATCAAGGAAGGGAAAGTGAGTATGCGGCATCTTTGGCCGACGAATGTGAAGAAAACTTGGAACAGACAAGAAGTATGGTACGGGCTCGAACAAACCATGTTCGCAATCAAACAGTAAACAATTCTATCAAGAAGAAACCTCAAAAGAAACGCCGTGTAACGGCCAATTTAGCTGCAACTAAGTACGATGTTGGTAAGTCAAAATTAAAACTTATTTTGGGCTCAATGGTACTTGCACATGGTCATACTTCCATGAGGAAGATTGGTTACATTTGTTCTTCTTGTACGTGGAAGATTACCAAAGTTACAAGTGTAAGATATGTTTGTGCAGTTTTATCGTATCGTTACACATATATTTTGAGGTTTGAAGTACGACAAGTAAATAACTTAATTTTCGTGCTTCGTTTCGCCCCCGTTAATTGTTGGAACTAACAAAGGTAACGTTGATCTTTTGATGCAAAATAATCGTCATCATTGTTTCTTTGAATCTGTGGTTTAAAATTATCGAAATAGTTTCAAAAGAGCTTAATTACTTCTTTGTCCCTAGACTGTGATGCGCGCTCAAGAAGTACTTTCATCGCTTAAATTTATCAGACGCACATTTATTCAACCAAGACTAATACAAAATTTTTAACACTTAAAAATATTAAGCGTTATGTTGCCGCAATTATGCATGTTTACATTGTAGTCACGCGTCCACAGACTTAATGTTGATAACTAACACTTTTGGTGTATGCTGTAACCATCCACAATGGACCGTTGAAGAGTCGACTTATTTATTACTAAGGCAATAAAAATAAGCTTGCAGACACAAACTAGCCTGAAGGATCACAAACTTATTGGCTTCATTTGATTTAGATCTGTATGCACGTGCATTTAGAAAAATTCATTTTTTATTTGTTAAAATAAATGTATTCTTTTCTTCACATGTTTGTGCACATGTACGTGTATGTGTTAATGTAATCTCTCTTAATTGAGCTCCCCCCCCTCTCCCTCCAACCCCAGGTCTCGAACGCCCTTCTCGGTAAAGTTCCCTTCAGAGAGGGACAATATTACAACAGCAAAATCACTTAAAGAGCACTTTTCCAATCAGTGTAATCACAACCAAAGTAATCCCAATAGCTAGTCATAAAAAAAGAACATATCACTTAGGACCACCAAGAACTGACAACACAACAAGAAGATGGTGACTTAAGCCCAACAAAATGCAGTTGATTTATATCCTATTCACAACAGCAAAACATGTTAAGTTAAACAAGAGATTTATAATCGAATAAAAATCAGATACAGAGAACTGAAAAACTTAATTTTCTATGGGATCCATCTAATCACCAACTTTTAATTTCAATGCACTAAATTTTAAGTTAACTAACATCTGTTTAGGCAGCTTCTATGAAGAAAAGAATCTAAACTCTGTTTTAAAAAAAACACCCATGAAAAAGCTTTTAAGCATTATTGGAATGACATTTAATGGGATATTAGTTGGGACTGAATTAGTTTTACTTCTGATTGGGGGAGAGGATGATGCAAATTTTCTGAAAAAAGTATTTGAGTGAATCAAAAGCAAAGTGAGATCATAACTCATATGAATATGGATTCAGCTTCTGATACTTTTCAAGGAATTACTGTATATCTGAAATTTGGAATTATTTCATAAAAATGTTTTTTCATTATAAAAATTCTCCCTTGCAGTTAGAAAAGTTTGTCTTCAATGTGGAATGTATATTGCAAGGGATGATGACTCAAACAGGTGAGTTAACAGTGATAGGAAAACTTTATACATGTAAATAATTTTGCTTCAAAGTAACCTGATGGAGGATGTAGTGTTACATGTACAAATAAAATGTCAGTCACTGATCTTAAAAGCCATAGTTTTTAATCAATTTGATAAATATGATTTTTCTCTCCTCAATAATGACTTTCTCTACATGCAGTTTCCTCATTTGGAGTGATTCATCAGTGCCAGTTGAAAAAATTACAGAACTAAAATCATTTCAGGTATGATAAATTTTTGTTACTAATTAAGTTGTCTGAGTAGACCATATAAGATGTGATATTGTGGGAATCTAGACAAATCAGTGGGCAGGATACCTTCATGCAAAGAAATAAACACTCACATAGCCTGTATCTTATACATATACATGTTCACAAATTTATTCAATACTTCTTTTATAATAATGAAGGATTTAATTCTTACTGTTTTGTCTCCACTCTAAAGAAAATCAACCATTTTCCAAGTATGGGTGAGATTTGTGGGAAGGATAACCTAGCTTGGAATATGGCAAAGTGAGTGTTTAATCAGTTTGTTTTGGTGTCAAATTTTCATGTAATACTTACATAATGTATAACAATATTAAATACATTTAAAACTTGTAGATTGAAATGGAAGTTAATTACTGGTGAATACACATGCTGTAATTATGATTTGCAATAATGTTATAAATGTATTTTCTGTATCTCATGAGATCTCAATATTTATACATGTATTTTATCTCTCTTCCATTGAGAGCAAGTATGGATAGTTGATTAGAGGTGTATTATTATTTGTAGGAGAAGTTACTGGAAATTACAGCACATTATTCACTTTTTAATAAAAAAATAAATAGCTTAATTAGGCCATCAACATATGGTGGGGGAATTCTGCATAGTTTGCAGATAATTCTCTGACCTTAGGATAACGTAGGGAATGTCAAATACTTTGTTTAATAGCAGACAGGAAAAGTTAATTTTTATTTTCAAACATTGATTAAACCCCTCTTAAACAATTCTGAGCAATGGTATTCACATTTTTAAGTTTACAAGTATCATATTAAATAATTGCTTGTAGTAATGCAATAATTATTGTATTTTAACATCTTATCGTGGAATTTCAGAATGCAAATTAAGAGCTCATGCAGAGGAATACAGTTTTGTTCTACAAACTTGGGTTCTCCTGCCAAGTATCCTTTACCAACTAATATCTCTTGTCAGTGAGATTTATGCAGTTTGATGTTTTGTATAACTGTGATGACTGCACAATCAGCATTATACTGTGCTTCACCTTGAGTTTAGAAGCAAGCATTGATAGAAACTTTGGAATCAATGCTCATGGTCCATCAGCTAACAGTAAACTGTATCTCCAGGAACTGTAGCCAGGGACTGTGTTTGATTTAGTACTGTGGTATGTTAAATAAATATTAAAAATTATAATAATGCAATGCTCAACCTCGAATGATAGAAATTACATTGGTTTCATATGATGTAACTGTAATAGTTAGTGGTAATAATTGCATAGTTTGATCCAAATATACATTCTTTACAGATCACAACTGCTACAGTATGTGTACTTGTATGTAGGTTGACTACAAGATGGTATAATTAAAAAGATAATAATAATAATAATAATAATAATAATAATAACAACAATTGGTAAGAGGGATCAAAAGAAAAGCACCATGATTTTTTTTTTTCGTCATATGACCACATCAGTGTAATTACATTAAAGTGAATTACTTTCCTTAGCTTACTGCCCATTCTCACTGTATCAGTAATGCTGCATTTCAAGGCTATATTGTAGAGAACTGAAAAAAAAGAAACAAACCCAAAACCTTCATTGTTAAACCAGCAAATGGAGCTATGGGAAATGGGTAAGTTTGACAAAAATTTAAAATCTTGAATTTCACCATCGATCATTTTCAATATATTCATTATTAATTAAAATTAAATTTTTTTTGTTTTTTTCTTAAATTTCCAACACGCTGTGCTTGTAAAATATCTGAAAAGTACAGAGCTAGGTTGTTTAAAGCTAGTTAAGATATCACCCAGGGTTAGTGTGAAATCTGATTTGAGATCTGAAAGCTTTAAAAGAAAATTCAGTATTATAATAATTCTCTTTGCCTGAAATTTGATGATTGAATGCCCTGAAATAAATATGGGATATTTTAATATAATTGAATGAAGGAATAAAAAATACCATATTAAAATTTAACCCTGGCTAGTTTTAATGAGCCTTGAAACAACTGAGCCCTGTGCTATAATATTATTAACATATACAATCTTAATCCAATTTGTTATTGCACAGTTGTTGGTACTGTCCTGAAATATTTCAGTGAATCAGGGGTACTGGTGAAGCCTTCCATCACATGTACATGAATTTAAAGCTTCCTTCTGCTTTAATCTAAGTGAAAATTGAATTTTTTTGACAACTTATAATTATGTACATGCATGCATACTAACTAGTTTCTTTTGGTACCTTCATGATGAATCTGATGACTAATACATGTAGTTCTGTCCTAATTTTAGGATATCTCTGGTGTGAAATGGAGATAGAATCCTATCTCACGAGCAGATTGTGGTCCAGGAATATCTTGACAAAGTAAGGACATTCACAAATATCACGTTTACTATTATGATAGTACAGTGAAACCTCTATTAAGTGGACACCCTCAGGACATTCCCAAGTGTCTGCTTAATAGAGGGTGTACCCTTGATAGGGGTTTGTAAAAATTGCGCAATGTTTGTTAATGATTAAAATTCAACGGTTGCTCTGTGATAAAGTTCCATGACGTTTAAAATTATTTTTAAGTCAAGTTCACTCAACTCTTGTTTTCTTAATTTGTTATGGCCTGAAATCATCTGAGTAAATATTTGGAGGAAAATTAATTTTTGGAATGAGAAAAGTTCAAATAATATAGCCATATCTACATTTTGGGAAGTATAAACCTTTGATTATTTCCGTTTTTTAGCTGCATATGTACGAACAGCCACCATTTTGCAGAAGGTCACCATTTGAGGTAAACCTTAAAAAATACATTTTTTTTGCTTCCTATGGCCCAATATGAAATAAACACAAATTCTACGGAAGTTCATGTTATTTTATCTTATTTGAGGGTGGGGGGCAGGGAGTTACAGGTGTAGATCAGATCGTTATAATATAGGAATGGAATACAATATAGGAATGGAACCCAGACCTTCAGATTTATGCTCCCATGCTTTACCACTGAGTTACAGAGAACTAGATGTTGATCCAGAGCATTCCTCACCTAAATTTGTGACAAGCATCCCACATACAGTATCCCACATACAGTATCTGTATTTATTTGCGGGTGGGGGGTGACACTGACTCAAACGAAAAGCACTCTGGTATTGGGTGTTTAACAAAACCAGGTAAATGGATACTGTACTTTGAAAATCTTACTGGTATAAATTATGATTTTTACCCTTTTTAGTACCCAGCGGATGCGTGACTCCTGGTGAGTATGTATTACAGATGTCAGTTATGGCCGCACCATGGCATACCAGTCAGGAGGACTGTGATAACAAACCAGATAGATGCTTTTGGTCGGATGGGTGGGATACACGAAGGCACAATATGATGACAGCCATATGCTATTACAGCAAAGGTAGGAAAATTATCATCTAAGAGCCATCTCTATGAAGGAGAGAAATTAGATGGGCTTGAAACCTTCATCTTTAAGACTTGGTAAAATTTACCCTCCTATATAAGTTGAATATCACGCAGTTATAACCATCATTATTAGTGAGGCTCCTTTTGAGCTGTTAGCATCGAAAGCCGAATGCTGCTGTGCTTTGCTTAAACACTGAAAGCTCATTTAAGAGCTCTGAAAGCAGTTTATATTCTAAACTTGAAAAGTTCTCACAACAAACGCGTGCATGTCAGGTTGACCACGCAGCAACTGCTTTGCTCATTGTGTCATTTTTATTTGCTAGATTCGGTGTGTTATCAGTACAGGGGAGCCAAGATAAAGTATCTGCGCGTGTCAGCTAAACAATGTGAAGCTGAAAACCACTGCTACGATTATAAGAACAACAAATTTTACGATGTACTTTAATGATAATATCAGCGCAGCACTGTGCAAATAAATTTAATGCGTTTTCCCCGAAGTGATTATTTCTCTTCTTATTCAGCATCCCACAATGCGAACATGTATCTTTTGAGATAACATGAACAGCAGTGTATCCCATTTTAGTGCTGATGCACAGCCAGCCCATTTTAGTGCTGACGCACAGCCAGCCCATTTTAGTGCTGATGCACTGCCACCCCATTTTCTCGCATGATTAATCATGGAGTAATTTATCTCACATTTTTGACACACAAATCAGTCTGTCCACTGATGAGAATGAAGAAAGTTGTAACCTATTGCCTTGACTTATCTTTTCCGCCAGAGCTATCAAAAATTTCATGAACGTGATTGGCTATCAGCAATACAATTGGAGCACAAATAGGACAGTGTACCCGTCATGCTTGTGACTGGACAGTTTGATAGGACAGTTAAAACGTCATGCCCATGTCACTGAACGATTCGCGTTACCTGTGCACTGTTACACAGACTTCTGGGTACAGTTTCTCGTGGTAAAAAGTCAACTGCTATGTTTCCATCTACGAAAATATTTGACGGATGAGTATTTTGCTTCTCGAATTTCTTCATAGTTTTGATTATTTGGCAACAACACGTTGTATCGTCCTATTCTATTGGGAATTACACTCGCGAGTATCAAATCTAAATCCCACTTTAAATCACACGTTTGATTTAAAACCGAATTGAACTCCGCACGGTCCAACTGACAAATTCTCGCAACTAGCAGTAAAGAAAGAATGGTATCAGATAAAAGCAATTCCTAGGTCTTGGGAATATGGAGTATTTAAGGTTTGGGGCCACTTTAGGTGGGAAGACCTAGGATTTTCACTTTTGGTTACACTCAGGGTAGTCACAAACTACACGGGGGTAAAAATGAGCCTGTAGTACAATGCTGGGCTTGATTTCTGCTCTTTATTTTGATGCGATTTTCCGGACTACTTTAAGACCAAAGCGCGATTAATCTACGCTCTTAACAAAAACGCCCTTCAATCTAACCACAGCAGGACCGCAACCCAGTTGGCTTGTAAGCTCAGTTGGTAGAGCGTTGCACCGGTGTCGTCGTAGAGGTCATGGGTTCAAATCCCTTACGGGCTTGAATTGTTTTCAGGCCTTATTTACACTACTGGTTAAGTAGTATTCATAACTGTGAGGATCGCTTTCATATTCGTTTCTTCAATCACAGTTCACATATATATGTATGATTTTCATATATTTGCAGTCATTTATTCACCACTTGGAGAACCAACATAATGATCAGCTCCCAGTTGGCTTGATAACTTAGTTGGTAGAGCGTTCATTGAATCTATTGGTTAGTTACGTTTGTTTTGACATTTGTCGCGGCATTGAAGGGCTTCACCGCGCGGAAACCGTGCACGAATGGAATTCCCTTAAAACGTTTGCCCTTTATGTGATAAACAAGTAATCGCAAGTGCCCTTGGGCAATTCAGGATTAATTTCACATTTCAAATTTTTCCCAGTATTGCCCTCGTCGCATCACGACCCGCACAATTTTGGGAAAACGTTGAAAATACAAGTAAAATTAATCCTAAATTGCCAGAGGGCCTACGCAATTACATATACCAATCACGACGTTACCGGAAAATCGAAAACGGGAAAAATTTAACTCTTAACCGTCTTTAGCCGCTTTTTGTTTACTTAGACCAGAATATTTGCACAATGGGGGGGGGGGAGCTATAGGGTTTTGGTACAACTGGAAAAGTAGGTAACATCACAGTTCATTTTCGCCGAGTGCTGTTGCTGTTCACGAAAAATTTGACATAGCCCATCTATACTTAGGCTCATCCTACAAAACGTTCACAACAGTAAAAAAATCACTGAAACAGTATCAGTGGCGTAATAAAATTACAATGTTCAGAAACTTCGGTTTCATTTCTCTGCTCTCTTTGTGTAGGCATCCCGGTATTTCAGTTATATGAGCTCGTTTCTCACCTACATCATACACACTCCTTCCATTAAAAGGCGCGAAAGGCCGTGTTTCTAATTCATGTTTACCAACAGATGTTTTTCTGTCTTTTTTCGTCAGCTATAGATTAATGTATACTGCTGGTCCGAAAGAAAAATTTGCCAACCTGACACAGATTGTGCAAAGAGTAAAACTAGCACGAGCAAGTGCAAGTCTCAACACCAACTAAATTTGACCTCATTCATGTACGAGCAAATACATTTCACTAACAACACTGATAAGTACAAGGGGACAAAAACCATGTTAATCGTTCGAATTCTTGCCTCCAGAACAAAAATTTTTTAGTAAACTTCTTACAGTCTCTACCGACAAATAAAAGGAATTTTAACACGGTTGTTTTTCTTCTATTGTGTCCTTATCATAATTTCTAGCTCTACGTCGTTCTATTCACGCACTCGATAGAAAGAGAAAAAATGGAGGGAATCGAGACTGGCTAAACGTCTAGCGAATTCTGTCCTCATCATGCAAGGTTAAAGAATCGTTCACTGCCAAGGCCTTGCTTAAAATCGTTCGTCCACTGTCCTACTTCGCCCGCGTGATTGTTCATGGTGAGACTGGATGTGATCAATCATCTGCTTTTCGCCAAGCCATCACCCACACCGCTGGTCCAGTATCCCATCGTGTCAGCGTGATTGTTAAATGTACGACCACAGGCGACCCAAGCTCACTTCTCGAGAAAAAGCCAACGATTAATTCATGAAAGCGTCACGCGATGTGTGACTCGGTGTTAAGTTACAAGAGGAACCGTTGCAAATTTTAACACGTTACAAGGAATAGTATGGGGAACGAGATATGGTCACTTTATAACTGTTATTCATGAATACCAGTGATGGTAAAGCAAGCTTAAACGGCAGAAATCGCCGGAAACTACAACAAACACACAGGATGTGAATAAGTTTGATTGATTTTAGGTGTAAATGTTCATCTTTCGAAATATCTATCGTTGTAAAGCGACCATGTCTCGTTCCCCATACTATTCCTTATAACGTGTCAAATTTTCAACGGTTCCTCTCGTAACCTAACATCGAGTCACACAACGCGTGACGCTTTCATTAATTAATCGTTGGCTTTTTCTCGAGACATGAGCTTGGGCTGCCTGTGGCTAAACCATCACCCACACTGCTGGCCCAGATTCCTATGTCTTCAGCATGATTGTTAACTGTGAGACTAAATGTAGTTAATGATCTGCTCTTCGCCAAAACATCACCCATACTTATGGCCCAGTCTTCCCTCATAGTAGCGTGATTGTTAACCGTGAGACTGAATGTAGTCAATGATCTGCTGTTCGCCAAACCATCAGCCACACCGCTGGCCCAGTTTCCCAAGAATTCAGCGTGATTGTTAACTGTGAGACTGAAAGTAGTTAATGATCTGCTCTTCGCCAAACCATCACCCACACTGATGGCCCAGTATCCCATGTCTACAGCGTGATTGTTAACTGTGAGACTGAATGTAGTTAATGATCTGTTGTTCGCCAAACCATCACCCATACGGATGGCCCAGTCTTCCCTCAGAGCACCGTGATTGTTAACTGTGAGACTGAATGTAGTCAATGATTTGTTGTTCGCCAAACCGTCACCCACACTGCTGGCCCAGTCTCCCAAGAATCCAGCGTGATTGTTCTCAGTGAGACTGAATGTAGTGAATGATGTGCTCTTCGCCAAACCATCAGAATGAAGTATACCTTTAAGGCGCTTCGCAGATTGAGTGGCTGCGGAGGACGAACTTCGCTTAACCTTTTCATTTGAAGCTGGCCTGGACTTGTTTACCACGGAATCTGGTAAAAAAAAGTTAAACCACCGAGATTAAAATGGCAAGAGCAGCGAATGACTCCTTCAAAGATAACAGAGGGCTTGTTATATGCAGGCTTTATGCAGCTGTTCTTTAATAGCAAAAAGAAAGGGTGGAAAGTTTTGAAAAAGCGTTTAGGCTGGATTTCTAACCAATGGCGTTGTTGGACTTAGGATGAAATTTACCTTTAGGGCGCTTCACAGATTGAGTGGCTGCGGAGGACGAACGTCGTTTAACTTTTTCATTTGAAGCTTGCCTGGACTTGTTTACTGCGGCATCTGGTAAAAAAAAAAGGTTAAATCACCGAGATTAAAATGGAAAGAGCAGCGAATGACTCCTTTAAAGAGATCAGAAGGCTTGTTATACGCAGGTGTTCTTAAATAGCAAAAAAAAAAAAGTTGAAAATTTTGAAAAAGCGCTGGATTTCCAGCCAATGGCTTTGTAGGACTTAGGATGAAATTTACCTTTAGGGCGCTTCACAGACTGAGTGGCAACGGAAGACGAACTTTGTTTAACCTTTTCATTTAAAGCTTGCCTGGACTTCTTTACTACGGCATCTGGTAAAAAAAGTTAAATCACTGAGATTAAAATGGAAAGAGCAGCGAATGACTTTTTCAAAGATAACAGAGGGCTTGTTATATGCAGGCTTCAAGCAGCTGTTCTTTAATAGCAAATAAGAGGGTGGAAAGTTTTGAAAAAGCGCTGGATTTCCAGCCAATGGCGTTGTAGGACTTAAGATGAAATTTACCTTTAGGGCGCTTCACAGATTGAGTGGCAACGGAAGACGAACTTTGTTTAATCTTTTCATTTGAAGCTGGCCTGGACTTGTTTACTACGGTATCTGGTAAAAAAAGTTAAATCACTGAGTTTAAAATGGCAAGAGCAGCGAATGACTCCTTCAAAGATAACGAGGGCTTGTTATATACAGGCTTCATGCAGCTGTTCTTTAATTGCAAATAAAAGGGTGGAAAGTTTTGAAAAAGCGTTTAGGCTGGATTTCTAACCAATGGCGTTGTTGGACTTAGGATGAAATTTACCTTTAGGGCGCTTCACAGATTGAGTGGCTGCGGAGGACGAACGTCGTTTAACCTTTTCATTTGAAGCTTGCCTGGACTTGTTTACTGCGGCATCTGGTAAAAAGAAAGGTTAAATCACCGAGATTAAAATGGAAAGAGCAGCGAATGACTCCTTTTAAGAGATCAGAAGGCTTGTTATATGCAGGCTTCATGCAGGTGTTCTTTAATAGCAAAAAAAAAAAGTTGAAAATTTTGAAAAAGCGTTTAGGCTGGATTTCTAACCAATGGCGTTGTTGGACTTAGGATGAAATTTACCTTTAGGGCGCTTCACAGACTGAGTGGCAACGGAAGACGAACTTTGTTTAACCTTTTCATTTGAAGCTTGCCTGGACTTGTTTACGACGGAATCTGGTAAAAAAAAGTTAAATCACTGAGTTTAAAATGGCAAGAGCAGCGAATGACTCCTTCAAAGATAACAGAGGGCTTGTTATATGCAGGCTTCATGCAGCTGTTCTTTAATAGCAAATAAAAGGGTGGAAAGTTTTGAAAAAGTGTTTAGGCTGGATTTCTAACCAATGGCGTTGTTGGACTTAGGATGAAATTTACCTTTAGGGCGCTTCACAGATTGAGTGGCTGCGGAGGACGAACTTTTTTTAACCTTTTCATTTGAAGCTTGCCTGGACTTGTTTACTACGGTATCTGGTAAAAAAAGTTAAATCACTGAGATTAAAATGGAAAGAGCAGCGAATGACTCCTTCAAAGATAACTGAGGGCTTGTTATATGCAGGCTTCAAGCAGCTGTTCTTTAAAAGCAAAAAAAAAAAGGTTAAAATTTTGAAAAAGCTCTGAATTTCCAGCCAATGGCGTTGTAGGACTTAAAATGAAATTTACCTTTAGGGCGCTTCACAGATTGAGTGGCAACGGAAGACGAACGTCGTTTAACCTTTTCATTTAAAGCTTGCCTGGACTTCTTTACTACGGCATCTGGTAAAAAAAGTTAAATCACTGAGATTAAAATGGAAAGAGCAGCGAATGACTTTTTCAAAGATAACAGAGGGCTTGTTGTATGCAGGCTTCAAGCAGCTGTTCTTTAATAGCAAATAAGAGGGTGGAAAGTTTTGAAAAAGCGCTGGATTTCCAGCCAATGGCGTTGTAGGACTTAAGATGAAATTTACCTTTAGGGCGTTTCACAGACTGAGTGGCAACAGAGGATGAACTTTTAACCTTTTCATTTGAAGCTCGCCTGGACTTGTTTACTTCGGCATCTGGTAAAAAAAGTTTAACCACACTTAAAACTCGAAAGTTAAAAAACATAGTTAATTACCATTACCAACAGTATTAACAATTGAGTAACATTGTTTTCTACTTGTTTTCTGAGGAGGTTGGTTCATCTATCTCTAAATGTTACTCAATGACAAATTATTTCACTCCAAAAACACTTTTCTGATTACCTACAATATGTTATTGAATTATGAAATGAATGGAATACCACTATAGAATTTCCACACTTATTTCCACTCATATACCAGCTCTCTCGAATAAATTATACATGTGCAGAAATTAAGCAGTCTCTCATTGAATGGACTTTCCTCACAGGTTTTAAAAAAAAACATTTGTTGTTATCTTCCACAGAATAGACCATATCCAATGTATATAGTCTTTTAATAATAATAATAATAAAGCCAGGTGAAGAAGTTTAATGTCCACTTTGATATAGAGTGATTTGGAAGAAAGCTATAAACTCCATCAAACACAGCACATCCCATTAGGAAGAATAGCTCTAATCAACACTGACAGTTGGTCAACTGTTTGCAAAAAATATACTAAAATGTTTCCAAGAATTTCACAATTTATTGCTATTTTTTTTAAAATAAGCTCAACTCACAAAAAAATTGACTGTCAAGAATTCAAAACTGTCATGCTAATAACAGTGATATGTTTTCAAAAGCTTAGTGTCCAAGTACAGATATTCCTCATTTGCATATTTGTAACCTACCAATTTATTCACACGTGTATAAGCCACACTCGTGTATAAGCCGCACCCCAAATTTTGGCCATATTTTCTTGAAAAAAATAATTTAAGGTTTTCTGGAAAGGGAAAAAGGCCTGGCGAGTGCTGCATACTGCCAAGATATATTTGTTTATATCACAAAATTCATCACGATAAATAATCTAACATAGCATGTTATTGGTCGAATAAACATTGCAAATGCAAACAACAATGGCTAGTCATATCTTTAAAATGGTCTTAAAGTTAAGAAAATGTAAAAGAAAAGATACCTGGGTAATTTTTGCTAGATTTGTATTCCATGTACACTAACATTTTGTTTTATCTCCTCAGTAATGATCGCGTGAAGTTGCGTATTTGATCAAGGACACAAGCAAACATAGCTTGCCTCTCGATGAAAGAGGGAAACTGGGATAAAGATTTAAGCTATACCTTGTATAGGCTGCACCCCCAATTTGCACAAAATTTGTTTGGAAAAAAGTGGGGCCTGTACAGTGAAACTCCACAGGTTTACGGTTCCTACCCAGCTTTTGCAGTTCTGCACCAGAGTTCACAGTGCCTGGCTCACTGCTCACTGTTAATCTTTCACTGAAAAAAATAAATCCTTTCTCAAGCTATTTTCTGCCACTCGTGCATCCCTGTTATCATGCTCCTGTTTAAAGGAGCACAATAAGCTGTCTAAGAAGAGGCAGTTGCCTACCTTCATGTTGAACTACTACAGTGGTTGAGGATTCATTTTCTTCAGATGCTCCCAATGGTTGCCAAGTGACAGGATCAACTACAAATATGCACAAGAAGAATAACACATTATAAATTTCAAATGAGGTGCATGTATATTGTGACTGTACACCTACACATTTGAGAAACAGAAGCATGTTACATCCAAATTATGCAAAAAATCTGATCCTTATTTACTTTCAGGTAATAATAATTCAATTATTATAGAAACTTAAGGAGGAAACTGTATTTTCCTCATCATACAAGTAAATATACATGTACATAATTATGGAGTATATCAAGAACTTCTCAACCCTGATTTGCTAATGACTATCCATACTTCCAACAGCTTTTACAAGCAGGTAATAGATGTAAATGATCACACAAACAAGAGCAATGAACTGAAGTACACATAAACACCTTGCTGTTGTAACTACATTAATTGGATCAAGATAGAAAAAAAACCTGTCCCTAAGAAGGTGTATGTAACATAGCTCTCACCAGATACAGGATTTTTCATTTTCTCAAGAAGACTTCCACACTGTCTTTGCCAGCTGTACTTTTTTTCATACTGTTCTCGAAGTTTGGTGGCTTCTTCAAGTCGCAGAGTCCTATTTTTCTGACGGACGGCTCTGATGACAGCAGCCCAGTTTTTAGGATTCTCTGAATGAATTACACACAGGGAACCACCAGGAACTTTTTCCAATGCCTCTCCAAGTCCAGAGTTACCACTTACAAGGACAGGCAGACCAGCAGATAGGGCTTCCAGCCCCTTCAAACCAAAACCTTCAGTTCTTGAAGGCATGATTGCCAGATCAGCCTCACATAATAAATTGGCTAGCTGTTCTCGATCTTCTTTGAAGCAGCGAACAGTTAGTTGACTACGAGGAATGCCATACTGACACAACTTACTTGCCACTTCTTCCTCTTTTCCTTTGGGTGCACCAGCAAACTTTAGTTGGTATGACTTGTCTTTCAATTGGGCAATTGCTTTCACTCCGATATCATATCCTTTTAGCTCAAAATCTTCATGGTCACCACACCCAAGAAGTAGAACACAAAAGTTCTTCCCTTCCTCTAAAGCCTGTTCAACCTTACATAACTCAACAAAAATACCTGGGGTGAGGTTGAATATAGGCTGATTTTTTTTGCAAAGGCGAAGGTGGTGAGTGTAGGCATTTGCCAGCTTTGGACCAATTGCAACCACCTCATCAGCTAACTCACAAAGTTTTACTTCTACACGCTGTTTCTTCTCACCTCGAGAAATGGCTCCTTGTTCATAACTTTTGAACATTCCAATTTCTTCATAAGGTGTGTGAACAATCTGGATCCACTTGTGAGGTCGCTGCCTTTGAATATGTGATATCAGTCGACCCAGACGCACTCCATGTCCTACAACATAGTGTGGATGATGGCCATTGGGTAAAGAAGCCAACCAATCAATTGGCTTATAACCAGGCAATTCTCGGGCTTCAATCAGCTGAACATTATGGCTTTTGGCATCTCTCCTGTCCTCATCACTACACCTTGGAAGATATACACTGACATCAACATAGGGATGTTTTGCAAACTGAATTGCCAGCTCCCTGATAAGAGTTGACCAGTCTCTTATGGATGATCTCCATTCATCACTCAACAGAGTAATAATTAGCTTTTTACTTTCCATTAAACTTGGGCTTTCCTGTGATGTAGAGGCTACACCAAGATCAGTCATGATTCCTAGAATAAAGTTTCATTGGTGTGAATAAAGACAAATCACAAGCAATGAAGGATACCGTGTAATGATATTTTCAATTCAACAGGATTGTCAAAAGACCAGACAATTTAGCACTGGCATCTTTGTGAAATGTGATCAAAGACAGAAAATAAATATTTTTCAACATGTTTCTACCATCAATGTCTAGTGAAAAAAAAAGTCACTCAAATGTTCCCCAAAACCCTAGAAATCATTTTTCAGAGAGTTTCAAATATCAAATTTTCTCAGGGGAGCATGCCCTGGACCCCTTTAAAAGGGTATTTCCCTTTGCAACATGCCATGCTTGTTACATGTATGGAAGCACAATTTAGTCTGCAGTGCAGGTTTCCTTTTAGGGCAAGCTAATGTTATAAGCTTGGCATTGTTCATATGACTGGCCATGTTTGATTTGGAGTTAGAGTGGACAGTGGGGTAGGGGGCAGGGGGAAGGGCAAGAAGATGCCTACCTGGTGAGGCTGTTGAAAAGCAAAACACCCTTGGTTAGTTTTGTGTCACTGCATTTCTGGAAATGAGCGGGCAACCAATCAAAGAGTCAAATTAAAAACCCAAGGCACTGTGGTGAGGGAGTTTTTTTCAACCAGGAAAGAAATATCTTCGACAAAACCTGCTCAATCAGTCACAAATACGAGCTGATATATCCCACACTCTATATTTTCCAAAATGATCCTTGAGTATAGCTGCTATTAATCAATATGACAATTTTTTCATTTGATTGTATTAAACAATATTTTGAGGCAACAAACAACTGCACTTGAAGGTTTACCTGCCATAATTTTTTTTATGCAAACTAGCATACTTTGATGTACTGGCCTTTTTTCTTTTTTAATCAACAGAAAAAATGGCTTCACTGAGACATTCTCTACTGATGCAAATAGGAGTAGATATTTGCACACTCTATAATCTCCAAATGACAATCTGTGAGCCCAGCTACTGTTAATCCGATCAAAGATACTTATTCGATTTGAATATAAACAATATGTTGAAGCAGACAAACAACAACTACACTTGAAGGTTTCTCTGTCAAAATTTCTTTCATGTGAACCAACACCTTAAGATCAAAAAAATTATAACAAGCTTTTCCCAAAGACAGTTGGCAACATGGCCAGTGTAGAAATTGCGGTTTTTGGTTCTGATTTGAGAGTATGAGACATATCAAAATTTGAAAGTGCTTCTTAAGTGCTCCTTAAGTGCTTCTTTACATGTGGAATCGAAAACTAACAACTTCACCATTTACAGAATTTGCCATCTTTCACATTTTTCCTCGAGAGCAATTTAATGTCCAAATGACACATTTGGCTTGTGATTGACAGCTAGAGCTTATTACTGCACCAATCAGGAACTGACTGTTCTTGGGCAAATGGAGATTCACAAAACAACATGTCAATCTCAGGCAGACGTAATCTTCACTCCCCCACCCATCTTCTTATTTTTGACCATTGACTGCCCCCTTGGAAATTTGTTTCTTTTCCCAGCCTTCTGCTGCCATTAAAATCAAAGATGGTGGCATTAATTTTCATTAACCCTTCAACTCCCCAGAGTGATTAACTTGTAACTTCTACCTATCATATCCATACATTGTCTCACAAAGGTATTGAGAAAACTCCAACTTATCAGGTAGAAGTTGTTATCTTGATATATATCACTAAATTCTCATAACTAACTTACAAGGAAATGTAGAGCAGCTAGAGGGGAGAATTAATGATCAGATCTTGGGAGTTAAAGGGCCCAGATAATACTGAGCACTCACTTGCCAAAATTATGATGCCTCAGTTCAGATATCTACAATAACAACCCTGATTCAAAGTGATAATAGTGATTTAGGATTTGTGTTACTTTAACCAGACCATTGTGGATTTAGAAAATTCTGAATTTGTTTGGATTTTGTTACTGGCCCCCAAAAAAAAGCCTGAAAAAAGATTGATTTTTACAGAGAACAGCAAGGAAACAATGTTTTGATTACAAGAAAAAAAAACCATAATGGCAGGGTTTTATAGATTTAGGTCTTCCATTTTCAGTAACAGATAATATCACATGCCATGCATTGCATGACAGACTCTTCCCACAGCCCAATACTTTTCTTACCAAATTTTAGGAATAATTAAATGCTCATGCTCAATTAATCATTAAAGGTGTGTATCAAAAGGACTTCGCAAGGTTGATTCTTTTTGAAGTCACCACTTGGCAAGCTAAAATTGTAAAATGAAGAAAGATGTTTTTTTTCCTCAGGTCATGAGCATTAATTAAAGATAAAAGAAATATTCTGAGTTCCCATGAAGAATCAAAGCTCAGAACTTCTGATTCTACATTCTGATCATTTACCACTGAACCACAAAGACTCTACAGTAGGCTGGAACACTTTTTGGTTCATAATTGACACACATCCTGTATATTGTTAGCTTCAGCACTATGTTATTGTGTAAAAATTGTTTATCTCACCTAAACTTCAGACCATAAAAACGTAACTAATGGAAATATTACTAACAGCTTTCTGTGTGACTCCAAAACACAGATCCCTAAATCAACCAGTTGTGCTTCAGATTTTGATGTCAACACTTTTTCTAATTACCATGGCAACCATGACAGTTGCAGGTTGCAAGTTGCAAATTCAAATTTGTTGAACTTTAAGGAGCTCATTATAGCTGTACATCATTCACAATACATATTCACTGAGAATAAAAAACTTCAAAATCCTTGGAATACTTTCAAATCTCTGGTTCATGTCTTGTGAATGTGAGTGCTGGGAAAATGCAGGTTTTTATCTCTTTATAGCATTGATTTTCAATGTCCTTTAAAGATGGTACAGTTTAATCATTTTGCATCACGCAAATTTTTCTATGAAGATGGACTTCAGAAATTTGTTCATCATCAAAAAAATTAACCCTTGGGTACTGATCGTTTGTGTAGTTTTCTTTTCTTTTCAGGATTACTGTAAATAAAGATGAACTCCCAAGAGAGCTGTCTCATATCTATTGACACACTATTTTGGTGATCTAACATCATGACAGATATTTAGCTTTTATTCTCACTCTTGCCAGAGACAGGCAAAATAAATCTTTCCCTTTTTAACCCTTAACTCCCAAGATTGGACTGTTAATTCTCCCCTCTAGCTACTACAAATTTCCTTGTACATAAGTTACAAGAATTTGGCTTCAGATCAAGGTTACAACTTCTACCTGATAAGTATGAGTATTCTCATTACCTGTTTGCTAGATAATGTATGGATATCATAGAGAAGAAGTTACATGTTCATCACTTCTGGGAGTTAAAGGGTTAATTGAAAGATAATTAGTGCCCTAAATTAATTCAACTTCACAGCAGGTAACAGAAAAAAATGCATGTAAGTGCAAGTTGGGCACTCTTGCAAGACACCACAGTATCTTACAAAAGGGGTGTTAGCCCCTTTTGTAACATACTGTGGTATCTTATAAAAATGTAAAGGAATAGTTTTCAATAGCTATTCTTAAAAACTCAAGTCTAACTGCTAATGTCCACCCAAATATTTCAGTCCTCTGTTGAAATACGTAAGGAAGTGAACAAAACTCATTTGGTGCGGAGAAATCACCCCAAGATATAAAAAAAAATACAACTGAGATTAAGAAAGTTCACTAAATGTGACCTGATCGCATAGGCCTTCCACATGTATGCTAATAAGAGAGAACAGTTATGCCAGGCTTATTTGTTTTTCCAACAGGATTAGTCTATTAGGAAAGAGTGGTTCCAAAACGATCCCCCACTAACCCCACCTCACTGACCCCCTCTAAAATTCACTGGAAATATTATGAAAATAATAATATGGCCGACTTAAGCATAAAGAAGAAACAACATTTACATAGGCTCACCTTTAAATTTCCAAGATGGCGGAAGATAATCGCGATCTCCTCGTTTTATTGAAAGTGTTAGTTCTCTTTCCAAAAAACGAGAGGCAACTCTAAAATGGTAAATGCAAAGAGTTTCAATTTTCTTATTCGCCTCCACGTAAAAAAAAACTGTTTCCTTTGGAATATGTAGATAATCACGCAGATCGAATAGAGACGCAAGAACCCGGAAGTTGTACGACAGCTTACTAGTGTCCAGGTCACGCTCTAGTTCAACAAACGTTCACCGTTTTATTCTTTTCGGTAAACATAATAGTGAAGGCGACCACTGGTGGTATAGAATAAAGGTATCAGAATTCTAAGGATCCACAAGGTAACTAAATTTGTATATTATTTTACACCAAACAAAATTGGTAATTATTAGCTTAGCTGGGTGCTCGTGAATTGATGAGGGGACTAATCCAGATGAGTCGCGGTGTTTACGAGCGGACTTCCCGTTGGGCGATGTCACAACTAACGAGCGCTAGAGAATTGCTTTTCCTATGATTCAAAGTAATTAAACTCGCTTAGCTTGTATAGGAATCTGATTAATGCGTAGATAAAACACAATCTCTAAGGAGCAGCAAACTGATTGAAATGGGACAACACAATCCACATTCTGTACCCCTACAGAAGTTCTTATAATAGTAGTCCCAGTTCCTCCTCTATCCGCTACCTCTTGACTTATTTTTAGTCATGAGAGGTGTTGCTTTCTGAATTCCCGAAAATAATCTCTACAGTTTTAAAAAAAACGTTATTATTCATAAGGGGCCTAATTACTCAGATTATTTTCCTGGTATGATTCTTCGTGGTCTAGCAATTAAAGCATCCATATATAATAATACCTGGAAAAGACTGATCAAATCTTATAGCAAATTACCGGATTTTCCTGTTATTTCAAACAGGAACACAAAACGAAAATATCTAGCCTCAAAAATATCAATTATTTTTGTTACACATAATCAAAAGGCTGTTCAAAAACTACCTTGTAGGGAATACAAAATTTCCTTTATTAAGTGTTTTAAATGTATAAGATGAACTCTTGTGACACTATAACCTAACATGTCATTCAGCTATATACTGTGTATTAATAGTATCGATAACAACAACCAAACTAGAAGGGTATTATCTTGTAAAAATGTAAAGGAATAGTTTTCAATAGCTATTCTTAAAAACTCAAATTTAACTGCTAATGTCCACCCAAATATTTCAGTCCTCTGTTGAAATACGTAAGGAAGTGAACAAAACTCATTTGGTGCGGAGAAATCACCCCAAAATATCAAACAAAATACAACTGAGATTAAGAAAGTTCACTAAATGTGACCTGATCGCATAGGCCTTCTACATGTATGCTAATAAGAGAGAACAGTTATGCTAGGCTTATTTGTTTTTCCAACAGGATTAGTCTATTAAGAAAGAGTGGTTCCAAAACACTAAGCAGCGATCGGGCAAATATCATTCGTAGGTGTGATGTTGGCTCCGAACGAAATGGTCTTGTTTATAGTCCTTTGAACATCTATGTACAAAATGGATTTATGTGGTAGTGCCATGTAGGATTTGGAGTCTTTCTTCCAGCAGTAGTACTTTCCACAACGGTATCCGGTTAGATCGCTCTATGGTTAGATCGCTCCAAGTCAGATCGCTCCATACGGAAGTCAGATCGCTCCACTCAAAAGTTAGTTCGCTCCATCAAATAAGTTACTTCGCTCCATGTAGAAACCTAATACACTAACTTACTTCTGATCTTTATAGTTTATAGTTGATGATGTGTATTGCATCTTGCGATCGGTCGAATTACCGATGCTGGAACAAGTGTTTCAGTGTGTAATGAACGTAGAAAACTAATAAACTAACTTACTTCTGATCTTTGTAGTTTATAGTTGATGATGTTGCTTGCGATCAAGTTGCTGAAATATAAAGTGATCGACGATTCGTTCACAAATAAAATAAAAGAAATGACCAACAATGAATATGATTTATAAATATTGCTTTCAAAGAATCGCCATTTTTAAAAGTTGTCAAATCCAGCCGTGAGTGAGACTGGGTTCGACTCCGGTTAAAATGGCGAGTCTTTAGTCGCGTTACAATACTCTTTCTTTTCTTTTCCCTTATCCTTCTGTCTTTTATCAACCTTCCACGTTAGTTTTCTTCATGGAGCGAAGTAACTTATGTATGGAGCGAAGTAACTTATATGATGGAGCGAACTAACTTTCGAGTGGAGCGATCTGACTTCGGTATGGAGCGATCTGACTTGGAGCGATCTAACCATGGAGCGATCTAACCGTAAACCTCCACAACACTAGCATACATCGTCGTCGCTCCAGAACCCTTCCACTCGGGTAGACAGAGGTTTGGCGCAACCCAAACATTTTCGGATGTTGGCAGTTATTTTCTTTATAAGCAACGGGGCAGCTGGAGGACGATCTTCTAGACGAACAGGTTTCCTGATCACAAGTGTCGCGGGGTTTACTGACCGGACAGAAAGTGCACTTGAACTGTTACCGATGCCTGTATAATCATTTCCATTCTGCCGTGTTTCCACGTCTTCAGCTATATTCTTCCGTTTGAAACCGGCTGCTGATTTTTTCTTTCCGACTGAAGAGGAGACCGTGGAGATGCTTATGCTGTTCATATTTCTACCCATGTAGGTTTCTAACACCCTGGACAGAGTACCCGTTTTCCATGCTACAGTTACAGTGTGGCAGCAGATATTGTTACGGCTGTAAAAAGCACATTTGCATGAACACTTTCCACTCTTGAGACACGTCACTGTGTATGGAGCAGTATTTGGTTGGGGTCTTTTGCCACTGTCTTCTGCCCTGTTGGAAACCATCTCGTATGGCGTCATCATGTACCAACGTAGCAGACTTTGCAGATAAACTTAGTATCTCTTTGTCTGTAAAGATCCCTCTAAGGCGTTCTAGATCCTTCTTTGATTGCAAAGGAGGGTCTGTATGTGAGTTTTGGGGCTCAATCGATGCACTTCGGGTATGACCAATTTGGAACTTAAATCATTTGCATCTATGAATAGCAGCCGGGTCGGGGCACAGCTTGGAAAGGGATGACAGTGCAACTTTTCTTTCGTCTGGTGTCATTTGCAGGTGACTTCTCCGAGGGAGGCGATCTTTAAATTCCTCTTTAACTGCCCACGTATCTGATAGTCCAAACCAAGTCAGCTCTTCCTCAGTTTAAAATGACTGAACCAGGTCTTGAAGGGAAACAATAAACCTGTCTACTTCACTCGGCAAAAAAATCACCCCGTCTTTGATCATAAAGTTTACGGACTCTGGGATATTCTGGCTGTAGGAATCCTCGCCAAGGCCAAGTTGTTGCATTACAGAACTACATGTTTTGTTTCTCAGGTCATCGAGATTGAACGGTATTGAATAGGGTGCGTTTAGGACCTGTTTTTCCATCACCTACGTTACGTACCAGCTTTGACTTGGTGCTTTGCTTTGTTCAAACATACGGAACAGACGAAGAATCCTTTTGGTTTTCGTGTTGATCTGGTTTAAATATCTGCGGGGAACCCCTCGAAGCGGTAGTTTAGGAGTACAATCGGAAACCGCTTGTCAATCTCTTAACCATACTCGATTGCAACGATTGTTCGGTGGAAGGAAGGACAGGATTTGCAAATGTAAGATAGTAGTCCAATAGAAACCTGAGCCTCTCCTTCTATTCTTACTTTTTTATGCTGACCACTTGACCTCCCTCTTTTTGTACTCTGAAAAACTTTAACCGGACACCTGTCATCTTCCAAGAACCATTGTCATCAGAAAACAAATCTTTACAGTTGGGAAGGGAATCTAAATCTACTATAAAAGAAGCACTTTCTTGTACACCCATTGGAATAGCAGTGCTTACTAAATCTGGCCGATCCTCCTTTGCATTCATTAGGAGTGGTGCTAATTCTATGTTGTCAAGTGAGTCCAGCTTGACTAATTTACACTTATCGTTGTTCTAAAAGAACTTTGTTGCGGCACTTTTGAACTTTTTAGGTGATTCTCTGACTTCGATGATGGTACACTCCTACCAAAAGGAGTAAATTTGCAAATGTAGTGACGTGTTTTTTAACTTTAATCGAGTAAACTATTTCTAAATTTCCAGAAAAAAAAAAATAAGCTGCACATTTTTTTTTTAAATTTTGAGTCTTCATCATTTTTCCATTTTCCACACACCTGTTTTTTCACACATTTCTCACACAACCTGTTTGGTTTTGGCTACCTTTAAAAGAGTCATATTCAAAGGAAGTAAAACTTTTTAATAAAAACGTACGTCAAAGAAATTATACATCTAAAAGTATTAGTTTTCACTCAAGTTTGATCGTTTATTTTCCTAGAGGAAGATGAACATTACTCAAGTAAACGACAGTTTTGTCAGCGAGGGTAATTTTGAGTTTTTAGTAAACAGAGTGTTAATAGTCAATTTTTCAGTCGCATATCGAAGGAAATATTAATTGTTGATTCTTGGGTGCATAAATTCTAAAAAAAAATTTACTTAGTAAATCAGATATGATTTGGTTGATGTAGGTATTGTTTACTGCAAATAGAGAAATTATCAACAAAGAAATCTTAAAAGAGCAAAATATAAATCAGAAGATCTTTGTATGGTCAATACCTCTTCTTGATCCCAACGTTGTCCATTGGTTTTGCTAGGGAGAAAGTAACAACTAAGGAAACTCAGAATACAGGCTATTTAAATTCAGAA